>NC_056567.1:13723518-14023518 GCF_013358625.1 Macadamia integrifolia
AGAGCAAGTAATCATCAATGGAACCCAAACTAGGTTGAAGACGAGGGAGTCGATCCTTCAGATCTAGAGCACTCGTTCTTGAGGAAAGCGCAAAGACACAAGAAAGAGTCACACATGCCTCATTTGCCCTAGTGGCTCTAACAACATAATAGATCGTATTTCTGGATAAGCAAGAGATGATCCAGCTAACTATAAGTTGGTCCTAATGATCCCAAAGATTAGTTGCAGACATAGATGCAGTTGTAGTCGTAAGATCAGACAATGACCCTGGAAAGATCAATCGACATAACTTAGAAGGTCATATCCTTGCAGTAACGGAATAAACTGAGCAAGCCAGAGCATGTAATTTTTGGAGTTAAGCTTCAGTGACAATGATGGAAAGACATTCAGAGCGACTAGAGGAGAAGAAGCAACATCAAATACGGAGCTAGAATTTGTAGTAGATGACGCTATTAAAGATTAGTGAAGAATACATAAAAGAACTTATCAAAACGAAGAACAAATGAGGATCGAAGAACGTTGAGTGAAGAATAATATTTGTTACCATGAAACGAACCAATTTTTATTAATTAAAGAAGTGAATGAGTTACATTGATGCACAATTCCACACTGTATGGTCATGCACAACACAGATTAGAAACTGGACTGAAGGGAGCTCCGGGAAAGAGACTCTCATGCCTAAATTAGGTCATAGATAAAAAAAAGGATGGAGAACGTAAAGTAGTATGTCTGTTGAGGGTCCTACCTTTCAAATCTGCTAAGTATCCTTTATGTAGACGTTGATGGTCTCTCTAATTGACTAGACTGTCCCCTTCATTGATGATGTGGACTCTCTGCTTATTGGTGAGCTTATCCCTTTCCTATGCTGAGTTGGCCTATCTTATAACAGTTAACTCCAATATAATTAATCTTATAACGACCAAGTCAACCATAGTTAGTCTTACAATGACTAATTCAACCACAACTGACCCAGGTTAGATAATTGCCTAACCCATGCTTGGTTAAGTTTGTTACGCGTGGTTAGGCTCAGAGCTGGTTACAGACATCATCATCCTATGATGAGGTGTATTAGCCTAGGCTTCACATGGATGATTTACACCTCATGTAGGAGCGAGGCATGAAATAGAGGTGTGGGCTTATCGAGCATTGCAGGCGCAAGTGGTCAGGATAAATGGTTTGTGCTTAGCTGCCCTAGTGTTGGATCTCTTCGTGTTCTCTTGTTGAGTTGAAGGATGGGTCAAATATTGTCGAACAATGGTAGGTCGGTGTTATGGTGATATATCAGGTTACATATTTATAGTTCAGATAGCAAGAGAATGTGGCAGGACTAATAACCTAACTAACCATTTGCTTTGTTACAGACATTAGTTACAAGTTGCTATAGACAATAACAACTTCAACAACCTATGGTGGTCTATCCTTGTCACCTTGTACATCCAAAATTGTTATATTCTAAAGTAAATTGATTGTTAGATAAAACCATTGTTGCCAATCCTTCTTTGGATGTGTGATCAAAATTCCCATTTGAAATAATGATAAACTTATCTGATAATTAAGGGGAAGGTTCAGATAGAAAGTTGAAGGTGGAGGAATGCATAGTTTGATACGTAAAATTGGTTTAGAAGGACTGAAAGAAGGTTCAAATCCTTCTCCCTACAGTTGTTGACATTGGCTAAGAGTTGATTGGAATTGGGTTCTATTTACTAGGAAATGCAAAAGTTTCTAGTTTGCCATAGAAAATAGGTTGTGATACAATCAACACTTTGGAGGTGGCTTAAGATTTATGTAGAGTGGGGTTGTTGATCACATTACCAAACCATGAGAATAGATTCGTGTCAAGGATAAATTTAGTACAAAGACCTAATGTAGTACTAGGCCAAATTCATTTTGAGAAGAATATGATAGGAATAGATGCGAATCAAATTCAAGGGTTAAGTTACATAGAACGCACTGGTCATCTAAAGGAATGAAGATTGGAGTTTTGAGAGAGTGAGAATTCCACATCTTTGCACTTTTCCGTGCATAATGCTTAAATTTAATTGAATCTTGAGACCCCAAATGATTTTCCAGATTTTGGTAGAAGGGTTCCTGGAATGGTTTAGTTGGGTAGACAGAAAGGAAGTTGTCGATTTTCTTAAGAAAATTCCAGATTTGGTGAGGTGAGTGAAGAGAATATCCTTATAGGGGTTAAAACTAGGCACCGTTTGATAATGTCTCTACTGTTTCTGTGTCTAAAAACAGCACAAACGGCTTTTCACGTTTCCAGAAACAAAAACGGATGTTTGATGTTTGATAAACCTGTTTCTTGAAACGTTTTTTTGTAGATATAATGCCACTAAAAACCCCAATGGTATCATCGGATGCCCAAAAGGAATGAAGATTGGAGTTTTGAGAGAGTGAGAATTCCACATCTTTGCACTTTTCCGTGCATAATGCTTTAATTTAATTGAATCTTGAGATCCCAAATGGTTTTCCAGATTTTGGTTGAAGGGTTCCTAGAATGGTTTAGTTGGGTAGACAGAAAGGAAGTTGTCGATTTTCTTAAGAAAATTCCAGATTTGGTGAGGTGAGTGAAGAGAATATCCTTATAGGAGTTAAAACTAGGCACCGTTTGATAACGTTTCTATTGTTTCTGTGTCTAGAAACAGCATAAATAGCTTTTCACGTTTCTGGAAACAAAAATGGATGTTTGATGTTTGATAAATCTATTTCTCTAAACGTTTTTTTTTTTTTGGATTTCTTGATTTTGACCCAATGACTGTAATGAGTGATTAGTCTCTACCTAATTTTAGAAGTAAAAACTCTTTTATGGGTAAAAGTACTATGGAAGCCCAATCCATCATCAGTCTTGGGGCTATTGATGACTAAGAAATAACATAATAGAATCAAGTTTAGTGCACACAGATTTAGGGAAGGGAAAACAAGACATTAGGTAGGTAGGAATGGACTTGAGCAATGATTTAATCAGAATAGATCAACCTGCTTGAGCGAGTAAATTAGATTTCTAGTCAATGAGATGACTCCTAACTCTGTGAACAATTTGATATTAGCAGCATTGTTTTGATCTGACTAGAAGCAACATTATGCTAAGATAATTAGAGCAAGGGTCCATATATTTGATTCCAAGAGTGCTTCTTGATTAAATTTTAAATAGATATGAGAGTGTTATTATTGGAAAAAAAAATGCTCTCAACAAAATTCATCTGTTGGCCAGAGAGAGAGAGAGAGAGAGAGAGAGAGATTTAAGAATACTAATATCATCTAAAGTAGTTCTACAAAGAGGAGGGTATCATCAGGGAATAATAAGTATGTAGTTTCTAGTGCATTCCAATTGATTTTGATACCCTTGAAAGCGTTGAGATCCCTATAGACTTGAAGGAGATAGGATAAACATTTCACAGTTGTAATAAATATATAAGAGCTTAGAGGGCATCCTCTTTCCAAATATACTTGGAAAGTTCAAGAGAATTAAAACAACTACCCTTAAGTTGATTTTTATTTATTTTTTTATTTTTTAATGAAGCTATACTATAGAGGTCTAAATCATTAAAGCCAAACTCATGTCTCCTTTTACCAAAAAATTAAAAAATAAATTCATGTTTGCTTTTAATAAGAAGGTGTGGACATTTTTTTAGAAGTTGAATCATCAAATATCTTCGATATAGTTTCCTTACCATGAAATGAAAATAAAAACAAACAATGGAATTTGAGGAGAGAGATAAACATAAAAATCAATTATTGTATCATCATGATCTTTCTCTTATTATGCATTTTTTTTTTTTTTGACAGCCTAACAGAGAGGACTTTATGTGGAAATTTTAATTGGAGGCTTGCAACAAAAGATTGTTTATATAAATTTATGTTTGTTGATGATAAATACCCTTTTTTGTAAGATTGACTTTGGATCTTTATAATTTTATTTTTTTTTCATGCAATGTTGCTAAACACATTTGGGCAGTTGGGCCTTTAGGATTATGTACTGATAGATTTCCACCTTCACTGTTTTTTATTGCTTTGAAACATTAACTTTTATTTTTTCTAGTAATACTTTGAGACGTTAACTCACTTCTCTTACCACTCCAGACAGGAGGTTCTTCACATATTGTCTATCTTGGCCATTACCATGTATTTTGCTGGCTCTCTAAGAATAAATGGTATTTCAAAATCTCTCTCTCTCTCTCTCTCTCTCTCATCCACCTCAATATTTGGACGGCTAACCATACACCTCTCTCTACCCCTATTTCCCCCTACTCAATAGTGTACCATGGTTGCTTGGTAAGCACAAAGCCGTTCCATCTTATGACATCCATATTCTCATTTGTGACGGCTTGTGTGGATTCGGCTATCTTCTCTTGTGGATGAGTTATAGTTTTGTCATCCAACTCTAAATTCCACTGTCTTTGTAAGCTATAGTGTTTCAAGAAATATGTCTACATTAAGGGCTCGTTTGATAACGGTTCAGCCGTTTCTGTTTCAAGAAATGGCAGAAACAGAAATTCCCGTTTCTGGGAACATAAACGGATTTAAAGGTGTTTGACAAATCTTGATTCCGGAAACATTTCCTGTAGGAAATGGTGTTTGATAAAATTTGTTTCTGGAAACGTTTCCCATTTTTTTTTCTCCCCATCAATTATGCTTAACCCAAGAAAGATAATTTTAAAACATACACCTAACATAAGTAGATATTATACAGTGCAATTAGTCGAAATATATCAAATGTCTAACTTCGTCTTGAGCAGCTTGTCATGATCATCTAACTATCATCTTTTTTAATGTCCAAATTCTTAACTGCATCCAGGTAATCAGTATATATCCTACTCTTTTCCTCAGAAACATCCATCTCATTTTTCAATAATTTATATCTCTCCTCTTCAACTTTGATTGCTCTTTTCAAGTAACCCTGCACAAACTCAAAGGATGATGATGGTGGAGAAGCGTGTCCTTCAATCGTCAAATTGCTTGTTCCACATCCAGATGATCTTGCAGTTGATGAATTGCAGTCACTATAAATCCATCGAAAAAACGTGCATCCTCAATCTTGCGCCTGTAATTATCTTCAATTGAATTACAACAATAATTTATAAAACATATATAATAGGTTGTTTAAAACACAAAAAAATAGTTATACCCCAGTAGACTTAGGACAACACCAGAATCCATGATTAAAGTTTGCCGAGGTCTTCACGACGCGTACCTTACACTGTCCTTTGCCACAGTCACATAATCGAAATTCATCTACCAACATAAAAAATTCATTATGCCTTGGACATTTGAAATATGCTCTACCTCTATTAGGCCCTTGTTTTGTTGTGAATTTATCGCACAAACCATTACAATATTCACATCTAGCCAGTATAGTGTCACTTGAAGACATCTGTACATCACAAAGTATACTTATCAACTCAAAGTATCATGTACGAGGATAAGTGGTATGAGTAAAGGCATCTCATGTTCACATTCAACAATACATATCATAGCACACCACCCATTCAATATAAATAATACTGTGGAAAACAACAACATTATCAAGTATGTAACCACAACAAACTGCATGTTACATTAGTCAACAACTTATACAAATGTATACTATGTCAAATCATGGCTATCATTGACAGAATTTACAATCCACCAAACGGAATTGTAGCCATTCTCCTCGATATAGCCAATTGATTAGCTATATTGAGGCGTACTAATGACAATTCTCTCGCCAAACGTCTTTGGGTCGTATCAGAAGTTGACGCATAGTACACCATAGGATCGGGATTCATATGGTCATCAATAGCTTGTTCACTTCCAAGTTCGTTAAATAACTAATCTTGAATTGCCTGTTCCTTGATGTAATTGTGGAGCCCACAACAGGCAACTATGATCTTTGTCTGATCTTCTATATTGTAGGCCTTCATACTCCTTAAAATATGGAATCTATTATTCCTTCGCTGTTCTTGGCCCAGGTCTACCCTCACCGTAATCCTGTAAGTGATATCTTTATCCCCAGATTGGCACCAAATACCCCATTTGATTTGCATACTCCGAGTCAACCGCATAATACTTGCCTTGTATTAGTATTAAAAAATGTACGGGATTAGATATGTACTCCATATCGTACTTCTACAAAATGCCAAACAAAAATTCATATTATATTAGTACCTGGTGGCGAATGAGGAAACCCTAAAGTAACATTCGTTCTTGCTTCTTCAAAAATCTGGGCATCATGTGCACTACCTTCCCAACCTGCATACACAAACGTGAATCGCATGTCGAATGAACATGCACACATAACGTTCTGTGTGATCAGACCCTTCCGATTTCGATACCGTGTTTTCTCCGACCTAGCTACGATGGCACTGATGTGGATGTCGTCTATAGCTCCAATGCAATCCTAGCTTTCAGTCCATATATGTTAGTCCAATATATCCACCTAAAGTGCATCGAAATTTTAAGAAAAACACATAAGCATAAATTTGTTAAATCAAGATAGTAAGTTACTTTAAAGTATGGATAGAACTTTGGATTGTGGACAATCTCTAGCGGCACCACTTGAAAATTTGGTGGCCTAATTGTCTCATGCGAGAGATGAAGCATAGTTTCTAATACCGTGTGAAAGACAACACTAATCGTCTATCCCGACCTCTGAAATCTTCGTTGTGTTTGTCTGTTACTCAATCCTTGGCCTACTACCATGAGAAAAATTGCAAGCTGCTCATCTACTCGAATGTAACGGGTGTCTTCTAACCAATCTCTATGTGTCATTCTATCTCGTAGGTTGAGGAAGACATGTCTTTCAACTCTAAACTCGTTGTAGCATACATCTGCATGTCCTGCAAGAACCTCTGCTACCAATACAACACTAGTGTGACTACTATCATTCAAAGGTTCTCTTATCTTATATGTAGTTAGCAGATTTTGGAATTGATATAATATAACCATGTCATCGTCGTCACTAGATGACCACGTGTCATTGGTTTCAGGGTCATTTGACATCCCTGTGTTAATGACAAAATTCAGTATGCCAGAATCTTAACTACGCTATATGTACTATGACTAGTATCAACATGAAATGGAAAATAAAATAAAATAACATCCTACAATAGTAAAAGGGATATAAGTTAGACACATTAATGAACCTGTATATATGTGAACAAATGAATATTAACATGCAATCCTGTAGTGACATGATATCATCAAACAAACAATTACTCCTGACAGTAAATATGAACCATAATCATTAGCTGTCCATATTCCATTATATGTCACATCCTACATTAAAAAATTAACAAAAAACCTGTACGAATCCAACAGAGAACCATAAAACACAAGCAACATCCACCTAAAGTATCAACATTCCGGTCAGTTCATAACAAATGTATGTTAGAAAGAGGAATATCAAAGTCACAAAAATAAAATAAACTCAAGTAACAAAAAACTAGTCCTGAAAAGTCCACACAATCTCCAACCCAACCAGCTCAATTTATGAAAAGACCATGAAATAAAACCAACTGAAGCAGCTCACGGGATATCCTTCAAATGCTGGATCATCCACAACCTCCTATCCGCCCTAACTTCCATGAATGACAAGTGCCAACTAGCATCATTATGTATCATACGCTGAGCCAAGACATACAAATCCGATGGAAGATCTTCTAAAGTGTCTAAGAGCTTCTGACAGCTCATAACACTATGTGGCCCGTCATACATTGGATCTAGAGGTCGGACAATGGCTGAAGTGGCAGATGAGTTTCCCTTATCCATCCTCCATCTCACAAACTCCCTGAAGTCCTGTGCAGAGTTCTTGAGTGTGCATGTCTGACTCTTCCTCCTACGATCCGTAGGAGTCCTGTCAATTTGCCGCTTTGGAGGAGCTGAATTGTCGGGTTCACCACTACAACCTTCACTTACATCCGGTTCAGTGTCCTGAAATTCATCATCATCAACAACAACATTAGTGGACCTAGGAGTAGTTGCTGTACTCTGTGATAACCCTCTATCCCCACAGGCATTGGAGTCGAAGAATATCTCTAACAACTCCGGCCACCATGGTAGACCTTCTCTCCTATATTTCGCCCACTCTTTGTTTTCCTGTAATCCAAAGAAGTATGTATAAGTAATCAACAAGGGTCATATTAGTAGTACATTCTCATACATATCTAAACCGAATAAAATATTCATACCTTAATTGCAGATTCCCAGACAGAGTCTTCCACTGTCGCAGTCCTTGCATTTGCATCCCATCCGAATCCCGTCGTTTCTAACAAACGCCTAAAGCTATTGTACTGCCTTCGTAACTTGTTCATTTTATTACGCAACTACTCCCTTCCAAATGGCCGACTGAATTCATGTGCTAAACCTTTCATAATATTATCCCACCCCACCTTTGTGAAGGTAGAATTGGTCTTTTGACCTTTCCGGACATTCTCAACCATATGGTTGATGAATGCTTTAACCTCAGCCTCATTCCATATAATAGTACTGCTTTTAGGGGTGGGGGTTCTTGGAGATCTCATGTTGCTGAAGATGTAAATTAGTTGCATTCACATAAATTGTGCTTATACAATAACAAACTTCATGGACATACAGGATCATACTTGCATCAATATAACTTCTATCGATGATATAAAAACAAGTTGTGTTTTGGAAAAAAAATTAAAAAAATCCATCGAAAATATACATCCAATGCTAATATATCATTGCCATTATGTTCACATCTAAACATGCAATCCTTACATAGTGTAGGGGATTAAAAATTAACTTACTCATCTTCTTGTGTAAGCAAAGGAATGATGTTAAAGACTCCAATGTAGCAACTCTCTTCCCCCCAACCCTTTACTAGAAGAGAGTGCATTCAGTAAAAGAACAAGAACCACATCTGAATAATTAGACTAATTCCTTCACTACACACTGATCAATAATTTCAAGCAACCTTTCCAACCCTATGCATTCATATGGATGTCACTGAAGCTCTAACCTTACTATATAAAATGTTATCGATGCATCAAAACATAGACAATAGGGAGAAAGGGGAAAAAATGAAACAGAAAGGGAACTTTGGACAACGTATTATAGCACTAAAAGTGTAAAATGCTCAACTTTATAACAATTTCATCAAATCACCTACCATGGACCAGAAAATAGGGAGCTCCAATTCATCAGAGACAAGAGAATAACCCCCCAACACCTCCACACAGAATGAAAATTAACCTTGACCTTGAACATTATCTTATAGATGCAAAACATCACTAACTCTCACACTTCTTCTCGCTAAAGCTTTTGAAATTTCTGGGTAATGGCTCTAAGAAAGGACCCACTCAACTATGTCGTTAAGTCTTTAGAGCAGTCAAACATTGACTGCCATGTAAGCCTTCTACACTTTTTTTTTTTTAGCTTGTCAAAATTTAAACGATTGAAGTACTCTCCCCCAAATTTCTAGGTAAGAGGGGTGTAAATTATTAGATCATAAAAAAGAACAATTTATAGATGATTCTGGTCTCAGAAATCCTGGGATTAATAGATGAATCCTATTCAACTTGGTCAACTGGTGAAGCATAAAGATGAATTTATAGGTAAGTGGATTAGTGTAACCCACTTTATCACAATCATATTTCTATCATGATGTATCGGCATGATATGTTCAAGCATCAAAGTAATCAAACTCCCCTTATCTCTAATTATACATATTCCAATACCGTAGGATGACCTGATTAATCTCAATGCTTTTCTCTATTTTTGGGGAAAATCTCTACACTGAGAAAATCCGTTTTTCATTAGGTAAATGACTTTCAACTGCAAATTACATAGATTTAAACACCAATATAAAGCTTTGACGAAACTATAATTGCCTGGTTGAGAGGGGGAAAAAGAGTTTGGGATGGTGAGTTCACAATAACGTCGCCCTTCTTGGTAAGCAATATTCTGGAACTGATCAGAAATAATAAAAGAGTCCAATACTACACCAGAGTTCCTCCAAAAAAACGTTTGCCATCAAGAGAAAAAGAAGCCACAAAGTTGAATAGAATTTTACACAAAAATAGAACCAAACATCGAACGATGGTTGCGATGGATTTCCAGTAATTCCAATCGCACAGAAACGTGACTTAGAACAATTGAGGCCAGAAGAGAGGCCGGCTACGTAGTAGCTGAGGATTATCAGGGTAGGGAATCAGTTCATCAAAAAATTGAAAGATACATACCTAGGGCACCAACGGTAGAAATGCAGACGACGCAAATCCAAGCACGAAGCAACGGTCTTGAACAATCGGAGGTCTCCTGAATTCGTATTTTAAAGCTGCGTCTCTGCGACCCTCTTGCAGCGATAGTCGGTCACGAGAGAGCCTCTGCAACCACCTATTGCAGTTGTACTAGTTCACGGGAGCTCGAACGTACGACGCTGATCTATTGCCGAGCGTCTCTGGATCGTCCTGTTCCTTCACGAGAGGGGAATCGCATGGTTTTTACCTGCAAAAACTGCATGAGGCAGCGTCGGTTTATGGATAAGGTCGACGGTGGGAGGAGGAGTAGACTCCTTCCCTGTTCTCGTCGAAGGAAATGGTGTTCGAAAAAGGGGGCAGCGTCTTTTGATCGGGGGTGGGTGGGTTTTTTAAGCCCAAACATGGTTCGTGAAACGACGAAACATGTTTGGGCCGTTTAGTCAAAAGTGGTTTTTGAACCATAAATCAATAAAAATTTCAATTTCTATTCCTATAAATAGGTGAAACGAAACGGGTTTACTAAACGCTTTTCTTCCCGTTTCTACGTTTTTTGAAACAGAAAACCACAGAAACAGCTGAAACGAAGAAACAACTAAAACGAACCGTTATCAAACGGGCCCTAAAAGTCAAAAGCATCATTTAGAGCTTGTACCACCCCATGAAAGAAGGCTCACGTTTATAGAATGGCTGTCACAGGGGAATTTATAAACCACTTGCCACTAGGGCTGGCTAGGCATGCTTCAGTGGGTAATCTCAATATGACCCTTTGTCAGGGCGGAGGAATGATTTTATTTAATTAATCTTTTTTTTTTTTCCCCCAAAAAAGAAGATAAAAACAAATCTAAAACCAAATTCATGTCCTAACTCAATACTCACACCTTGACACCGGGATGAATCTTGCGAATCCTAGGCGTGCAGTGGCTTTTCGGCCAGACAAGAGCTAAATAGAGTAATGGTGGGAGTCGGATCCGGATTCGGGGGAAACAAACAGAAAAATCAGCGGACGAGATACCATCTCTCGATGCTCTTCTTTATAAGCCGTCGACACCACTTGTTCATTACTCTCGATCTCTTCCTCTCGCTTATAGCTTACAGACGTTGGTAGCGTTTTTTGTGTTTCAATGGCGGCTGCGACTTCTTTCTCCCACTCTCTGGCTTCTCCTTCTCCATCTTCGTCTAATCCCTTGAAGGTAGCCGCCGCCACCACCTCAAATCTCAGTCTGGGGTTTCTCTCGTCGTCTTCTAAGACATTAAAACCTCTCCTAGTTCGTGTGTCCACGAGCAATAGCTCCTCCTTGACCGGAGGATCTGCTTATGGAGCTCGCATGGTCTCGATGCCTGCGGTTAAGCCTTCTACAACTCTTGATTTTGAGACATCCGTGTTTAAGAAGGAGAAGATCACGCTTGCTGGTCATGAAGAGGTAAAAGCCCCCTTTTTTTTTTTGCCTTTTCCCCTGTTTAATCTAGTGTTTATTTTCATTTTTTCGATTTAGTTTTTAATTCGTGGTCGTTTTTTGCAGTACATTGTTAGAGGTGGGAGGGATTTGTTCCCTTTGTTGCCAGATGCCTTCAAGGGGATTAAGCAGATTGGTGTCATTGGGTGGGGTTCTCAGGTGAATTATTGCTCCTTGATTCTTATAAAACATGATATTGGTAGCCCTTTTTATCTTTATATATTCGATTACTTTATTTATTTTTTCTTTAATCGTCTTTCAATGGTTATTTTAATTCTAGAATCATGTTGTGTTGTCGCGTGATATTCATTTTCATTATGCTCACTGAAATTGGTCTTATATGCTTCTGTTGTTTCCTTCTTCTGTTAGTGATTCTTTTATGCTGAAACCAAGGTTTAAAAAATCACTGAATCGGTTTGGGAATCGGCCATGATCGATCCCCATTTTCCGATTTCTGCCGTTTCGGTGGATTTTTAGATCTAATGGCCTATTCTAGGGTTTTTGGGAATCGGCAGGGGACAATTCAGTCACCGATTCCTTTTTAAAACTATGGCTGTAGCTCTGTTAGGAAGCTCTGCTACCTTAAATGATGTTCATTCTACCTCGAGGTTGTTTTCTTATCTGATTCATGTGCATGCTAGATTATTCTGTTCTCTGCTTTGATATCCTCTGTATTCTCCATCTTCATTTCTAATTTATACCATGTTTGGCTAGTTTTGTGTCTCATCTAGAGACTATACATTATGCTGTCAACATTTTTAAACAATTAACATCTTTTTATATTCTATTCAGGGGCCTGCTCAAGCTCAGAACTTGAGGGATTCTCTTGCTGTAGCAAAGTCTGACATTGTGGTGAAGGTGATCGTCTTTGCTTTCCACTAACTTGTTGTCTTTTGGCATTGGTTAGAGATTTTTAGTTGTTCAAGTGTTGATTTTGTAGGACTGGCCTTGGGCTCTCTAAACTTTGTTATTTTGCGGTTTATTGCCTTGTGTTTTACAGGTTGGACTGAGGAAAGGTTCCCGTTCTTTTGCCGAAGCTAGGGCTGCTGGATTTGCTGAAGAGAATGGAACTCTAGGTGATATATGGGAAACTATTTCGGGCAGTGATCTTGTGTTATTACTGATTTCTGATGCAGCACAGGTTAGCAGTTTGTGCACTTTCTTTTTTTTTTCGTGTTCCTCATAATTTCTATAAGTTCTCTTTATATTTAATCGTTTCTTCATTGTTCCTCTTCTAGCTTCTAGGTTAATCTCACATTCTTTTGCCTTTCAAAAATGTCTGTAGACAATCTATTAAAGATGCAAAAAGAAGACATTAATCTTTTTTTTTTGCTCTCGGTTTGGGGGGAGTTGTATGCTATTCTCCAACACCCCCCCCCCCCCCCAAAAAAAAAAAAAAAGGGGGGGGGGATGTCAAGCTGTTTGGCTTGCAGGGTGGAGTTCACTAGCTTGCAATTTGAAAATATACATCACAGACGATGTTTCTCAACTGTTTCTTGTTTTGAGGGAAAGCAATGAAAGGGTGTTTTGCTCTCTTTCCTGCCTCTATCAAGGGTATTGACATTGCAAATACAGGTTTTGGACCGTATATGTAGCAACTGAAGAGGGGGTGAACTGAATTTATCCATTGTATCTAAGCACAACCTTCCAAGGGTGACTAGGTTACTTCCAAATGAACACAAGGTGTCTTCCTAATGAATGCTCTTGGGATTAGACTGTTGTAGCTCGAAGCTCAGTGAACAATGCTTGCTTCTCATGTACTTGATACATTAGAGGAGTTCACTGGAAAGACCTTTCTTGTCAGGGTAATCCTTTGAATGGCGTCCGGCAAAGCATACACAATAGAGATCAAGTGTTTTCAATGCTTAATAAACATGTTATCACATTAGTTATAAGAAATATCCTAACAATAGAAATGAATGTTTTAATATGCTTGCAAATCTTTTATTATAGTTACCTGTGTAGACAGCTGGAGAACTATTTCACTATTCTTATCAATTTCTTCAACCGTTTTTCATTTCTGATGCTTCCAGTTCTTTAGTTACGGTGAAACTAAGATGTATCAGTGGTTCAGTGGTGATTGCGGTGGAATGTATCATGAGTTATATGTTGTTTATTTATTTACCCTCAGACTATATGTGATGTAATTCTATTTTTGGTTTTATGTTTTAAAAAATGTTCAGCTTGCAGTGGTTCTGAGTTTGTATAATGGATTTGTAGGCAGATAATTATGAGAAAGTACTTTCCCACATGAAACCAAACAGCATACTGGGGCTTTCCCATGGATTTCTTCTTGGACATCTGCAGAGCCTCGGTATTGATTTCCCTAAGAAGATCAGTGTAGTTGCAGTATGCCCCAAGGGAATGGGCCCATCTGTACGGAGACTCTATGTTCAAGGCAAAGAGATAAATGGTGCTGGGATCAATTCAAGTTTTGGTGTCCATCAGGTCTCTTTCTCTCTCTCTCGAGCTTTCATTCTAATTTCCTGTAACCAAATATCAGGTATTTTAATCAGTCTTTACCAAACCTGATTTTGTAGTCTATTCAATACTTGCTGTTGTGCAGGATGTTGATGGTCGGGCTACAGATGTTGCTTTAGGATGGTCAGTTGCCCTTGGCTCTCCTTTTACTTTTGTTACTACTCTAGAACAAGAATATAAGAGCGATATTTTTGGGGAACGAGGTGAGATTATTGGTATCCTGTCTCCACAGTTCATGGTTCACTTTCTATACTATCACCGTCTGACTGCCTGTTTCATTTATAGGCATTTTACTTGGTGCCGTCCATGGAATTGTGGAGTCCTTGTTTAGAAGGTACACTGAAAATGGAATGAGTGAAGATCTTGCTTACAAAAACACTGTTGAGTGCATCACAGGAATAATATCAAAGACCATCTCAACAAAGGTTGCATTCTTGCCTTTGGGCTTCACACTAATGTTTGTTCTCTCTCACCTTGATGTCGCTGTTTTTGGGAGTGGAATAAATGGATGTTTTTTTCCTTTTATCTTTTGACAGGGTATGGTGGCTGTTTACAACTCATTGTCAGAGGATGGTAAAAGGGAATTTGAGGCTGCCTACAGTGCTTCATATTATCCTTGTATGGATATCCTGTACGAATGCTACGAGGATGTAGCCAGTGGGAGTGAAATCCGGAGTGTTGTGTTGGCTGGGAGTCGATTTTATGTAAGTATCCCTCATGCTTTTCACAATTTGGTTGGAGGTTAAAATGTTGTAATATATTGTAAAGAATCTTTTGCCTTTTATTTTATGTTGCCCTGAAGTTTATCTATAATCTTTAATATCATTTATTTAATGCCAAGTACATTTGATTGAAGTGCTGAGTTGTTTCTATTATTACTTTGCCTCACAGGAAAAGGAAGGTCTTCCAGCATTCCCAATGGGAAAAATTGATCAGACACGAATGTGGAAAGTTGGTGAGCGAGTAAGAGCTGCACGACCAAAAGGTGACTTGGGTCCTCTGCATCCTTTCACAGCTGGAGTCTATGTGGCATTAATGATGGCTCAGGTATGAGGTCCCTCACCATGTTCGAGTTGTTCACTGTAGATGCTTATAGGTGGTATTGATGATAAAACATACTGTTGGTACCCATTTGCGCTGCATGTTTTGTTACTGATATTTTACTGTTTAATTGCTGATCTTCCAGATTGAGATAGTGAGGAAAAAGGGGCACTCATATTCGGAGATCATCAACGAAAGTTTGATTGAGGCTGTGGATTCTCTGAACCCTTTCATGCATGCAAGAGGAGTCTCATTCATGGTTGATAACTGTTCCACAACTGCTCGATTGGGATCTAGGAAGTGGGCTCCACGGTTTGATTACATTCTGACCCAGCAGGCCTTGGTAGCAGTAGACAAGGGTGCTTCCATCAACAGAGACCTTATTAGCAACTTTCTATCAGATGCGGTACATGGAGCTGTTGACGCCTGTGCCCAACTGAGGCCTTCCGTTGATATATCGGTGACAGCGGATGCAGATTTTGTCCGCCCAGAGCTGCGCCAATCCAGCAATTGAAGTTGAGATCTTTTCTATATAGCCGGTACTTATTTTGATGGGAAATGCTTAAACAGAGTCCTTGAGTTTAGGAATCCGTAGTCTGCCTATTTGGTTTATCTTGTTCAGATCATGTTGTTGTCCTGTTTTTGTTTGTGTTCAAACTGCGATCTAGGTTTTGTATGATGGGAGAATATGTTCTATTTGGTCATCATCAACCTAATTAAAGCCTCTTCCATAAAATGTTTTCCAAGATAAATCAGACAGAAAGGAAAATGGACTTGGCAGATCCAGTCACCCACATCTTTGTGAGAGCCAACCCGTTGCAGCAATCTTGGTTTTATGGTCATCAAAGTTTTAACAATGGCGGTGCCTGAATAAAATGACCCACAGGAAAAGGGGGGAAGAGGTTCCTAGCCTTGGCAGGACATGTCCTGCCAAAGGAATGAGCATTCACATGGATTACAATAGAAAATAAGACTCTAAAGCCGCATCCCTCGTAAGAAGATGTTTGAGATGGGAGCCAAGGAGGAATCCAATTCTATCATTGATGATGACAAGGAAACTAGAAATTCCGCAGGCTGATTTTGTTCTTTCCAAACATGCTGAAATTCTATACTCCGCATAGAAGACATTTGCAGGATTTTTTTTTATATGATTTTACTCTTAGAAGCCTTTATATTCCAATGGCCATTGATTTTTCCATTTAACATATCAATGGTTAGCATGGAATCTGATTTAATGGAAACCTCAAGAATCCCTTTATCAACACAAAGCTGCAATACTCTTTGAATAGCTAACAACTCCATAGCAAGGACCGAAAGACCTAACCTCGCATAAACAAGAATTGGGTTCACTATACCCCATAAGCAGCTCTATCATCCGAAAGAGACCAATCATAATGGAGAACATAGTAGGGGGAGAAACCATGAAAAAGCTTTTGGTAATTTAGTAATCCAGCTTGCTTGTATCCCAGTGATCAACAATATGCTGATTAGACGGGTTACTAACTTTCAAAGGAATGGTGGCACATCTTGAAAGCACTTCTCCTTTAATTACGGCTACAAGCTGGTACTGGATCTGACTTTATTTTGAAAAATTCTAAAATTCCTTTTTGCGCAAATATTAAATAGTTGAGCTAATTCCACAACAGATCCAATGTTACCATTTTCTCCTGAAAAATACCGAACCCAGATAGCTGCATCAGCTACTCTATTGGAGGTCTTACATCTTGATTGCACATAGAATATATATCTTTCTAAATCAGGGAAATAAAATTGCAATCGAAGAATAGGTGGACACGATTTCCGTACCTGCCCAACAGCAAATGCAATTTGGCTGAACATGCAACCTTCTATGTAACTGATCCCTTGTAGAAAGGGTATCCACTAGGCATCTCCAAGTAGTAAAATATTTCCTAGGGATATTATCAGCAAATCAATTAAATAGCTTCATGGCAATCCACCTTAGTTGACCTTCTCTGAATAATCTCCCATGCTGATTTGGAAATAAAGAAGGATCCCATGGAATTGGCTATCCAAACTACAAGGGTCACCATCACTTGGATTGAGGTACTTCACATTTGGTAATTCCCCCTAAGCTTCAATTAGTTCAAGAGAGGATAGAGGCCCAGGATGCCATTCACCATTTCTCAATATTTCCCCCACTAAAGCCCTCCGGTTAGAGCCATTATTATACCTGATTCTCTCCCCATACCTCTTAATTAAAACACATTTGAGGGTGTCATCTGTCGAGCCACAAACTTGTATCTGTTATTCCCAATAAGGAGATGGATATATGGTTCCATTTTATCTCTATACTTCAAAATTTTCCTCTAAACCCAAGAACGACTTTGAAGAGCTTTCACTCCATATTGAGTCTTGCCTCCAGTATCTGCTGTGGACCCACTTACCCATAAACTCTACTTTTTTTAAGAAGCTAACCACCAGATATGCTTCATAATACTAGACACATGCATTTCCCTAATGCACTTAATACGTAGGCCGCTTTCATATTTTGATTTACAGATCACATCCCATGAAATAAAGTGCATTTTCCTTTCAAGGAAGAACCAGACCAAAGAAAATGAGAATTAAATAAAGACTTCAAATCGGAGATGAGAATTTCTGGTAAACCAAAAATACATGACTAGTAATGTAACTTCCTTGTAATATTACTAAAGAGATAAGCTGCTACCAACCAGCAAATGATAAGAACCTTGACTTACAATATTCTAACTTTTTTTGAGCCTGATCAAGAATAGAACACTCCGCCATAAACTTTCTTCAAATGAGAATGACACCAAGATACCTTACAGGTAGCTTAGCATAAAAAATTATGTTAATTCCAGTTGTTGCATTCTAGTTTGGGTAAGGCCCCATAAAATAATAGAGGACTTAGCCTTATTGAGTCGCAACCTAGAATAGGTAGCGAACTCATCTAGAGCCCCCAAACTTATCAAATAGAGTCATGATCAGCCCTCACAAAAATCATCAAATCATCATCAAAATATTAAATGAGACAACTGAGTAGACTTACATCTCAGGAGTAATCCAATCTGTCCATCAACCTCCAATCTTCTCATAATACCTAAAAAAGCTTCCATTGCCATAGTAAACAAATATAGGGAGAGTGGGTCTTCTTGTCTAATGCCGCTACCTCCATGGAAGTATCCCACGACTCCCATTTATAAGCATTGAGAACAAAAGGGAGGAGACACAAGCCTCCACCCAATCAAGGAATCTACATGAGAATCCATGGCCTGCATCACCTCAAAGGCTCAAATAGAAGCTTTCTACTTAGAGAATCATAGGCTTTATGACGATCAATTTTGAGTACAGATGTAGGAGAGACAGCCTTCCCATCAATTCTTCTAACAATATCATGACAAACCAAAATATTATCAACAAATTGAATGGCCTTCAACAAAGCCAGATTGGTTTCACTCACCACGGATCTATCACCTTTTGGAGTGTGTTAGAGATGATTTTTGTGATTATCTTGTAGAAAAGATTACATAAGGCTATAGGCCGGTAGCCATCAAAAGATGAAGCATTCCTACTCTTGGGATTTGGCTGATGAAGGTGGTGTTAATTGAACTTGGCATATAGAAATTTCTGAAGAACCACTTTACAACACTAATCAACTCTTTACCAATAATTTCCCAAGAGCCTTTATAGAATCTAGACCCTAAAC
This sequence comes from Macadamia integrifolia, assembly GCF_013358625.1. NCBI lineage: Eukaryota > Viridiplantae > Streptophyta > Magnoliopsida > Proteales > Proteaceae > Macadamia > Macadamia integrifolia. The sequence continues at coordinate 13,742,385 of NC_056567.1, forward strand.
CGTCTAGCCCTAAAGACTTAAAATCCTTTATAGCGAAAAAACACTTCCTAACCTCCTTTCCTCAATGTCATTTTCCAATTCCACCTGCTGATCTGAAGTTAAAACACCTCCCAAAGGAATATTTTGAGAAAAAAAAAAAAATCCCTCATCAACCTAATTTGAGCTAAATAGATTCTTGTAATAGGAAACTGCCTCCTCTTTTATCAGATTAGGGTCATCAACTATGCTACGTACCATCATGCCCTTTTATTTCCAGAATATGATTTCTGTTATATCTGCAATTCATGGCTTTATGGAAATATCTATTATTACCATCTCCTAACTGAAACCATTTGACCCTAGATTTCTCCTTCAATAGTCTTCCTTCCACTTGCTAAGCATTCCACAATTTCCCTTTAGCCTCATTTTTTCAAAATACCGAGATTATGGTCAAGGGAATTAGCTGCTAGATTTTGTTGAGTTAACCCCAACTCCTGCTTTGCCACCTTGACAACATTATGAACATTGCCAAATGTTTCCTTATGTCACTGCCTCAATTCCTTTTTTATATTCTTTAGTTTTGCAGCAAAATTCAAGAGGGTTGGAATTGATCTTAATCGGCTGACTCCACCCCTTCTTGATGACAACATCATAATCTTCATGACTAGTCCAAGCATCAAGAACCTAAAAGTTTTAGGCCCTGATTTTTTTTTCTTCCATAACAGAGAAAAGTGGCTTCAAAGAACTTGTTCGAATCTTTTAATAGTTTTAGAAATTAAAAATTAAAAATATTATTGTCTTACAAAAGTGTGTGTTAGAGAGATTTGTCTCTTCCTAATAGGCACCTAAGTGACCAATGGGTGTGATTATTAGAAAATATGTTTGAATGGTCAATAGACATGTCTTGTGGAAGAGACATGGCTTTTGGGAGGTGTTCTTTCTTCTCCTATCTAAAAAGAGACAAGCTGTCACGCTCCGTTCCCATAGAACTAGACTAGTGGCCGGGTTACCTCCGGGTAACCCAAAATCACCAGGATCATTTGATACAATAATCACAACACAACATGCCACAATGATTTGAAAATATAATTAATTAATTCATCTGAAGACTCGTCATATATATATAGACCTCTAAATTCCCCACTTACTCTTGATACCCAAATTGTTATACATAGTGTATATTTACATGTGGGCCTACAGGCATGATATTTACACAAGAAACAACAATTTAAATATCTAGAGCACAAAAAGAGGAATACATCAAAAGATTCAAAAAGAAGAGTTGTGTTTGGAAATAGCTACTGCTGCCCCACAACGCAACACTCACATGAGCACTCGGCGCCATGCCCAAATCCCTCCAGGACCTACCAATCTCCCACTCGAATTTTGTCAGTGGGCCTTGGCTCTTGTTCCTCTACCGGGAAACTTGTAAAATCGTCTAAAGATGTGTGTACACAAGGGTTGAACTCACTAGCTCAGTAAATGGAAAGAAAGATGTATACAAGTAATCGCATCATGCATGAGATTCATTTTAGGCCAATTCACCTAAGCAACATTACTAAGTCATAGGTTATGTGCTACTCACAACCACAGTACGTGTATGCCCCAGGTACGAGACACATTCTCCATCTCACGATACACCCATAGGGTTATCAAAGAGGGTCGACCGTGAATACTCGAAAAAGTAAATCGTGGCCGAACCACAGTAGAAAAGTAAATCGTGGCTGAACCACAGAAGAAAATTAAATTGTGGCCGCACCACAACAGAAAATAAATATAGTATGCATGGCCCTCTGAATATATCAACAAGGTTTTCAACTGTCCTAATGATCAGTCAGGCATACTTCTAACCACCACGGCAGTCTGTGACTGATGCTTCCCCCCAATGATAACCCAACACCTAAACCCATGTTGGGAAGGGTCGTAGCATGAAGGAATGTCAATCCTAAACCATATGCTCCTATATGAGATAGTACGACTATATAGTACTTCTGTGTCCCATTCCACGATGCACCAATGCATTCATTTTCAAGCCGACTACGACATCTAATCTAACAATTAATCACGTGTCCAACTAATCATCATCATCCAACAATTGAATAATCCATGCTCATAATTCAAAGCAAGTAAAATGTATTTAGAATTTTAACGATACAACATAACAATTTATAAATGCATCTGATAGTAGACAAACATATGCATGAAGATGGCAAGATGATATATATATGATAAGATGCAATAAACACTCCAACATAAAATCAACGTCATTTCCCCACTTACCTATTCACATACAAGAATATGCACACACAGTACGAGTAAGATCCATCATGCGAAGACGAGAGTCCCGAAACCTAACATAGAAAGGAAGCTTAGAATACGTCTGTTCTAGGACCATAAAACAATGAACGACATGGTCATGATTCGTTTAACAATGCAAAGGAGACTGTCGATGAATTCAAGCTCTAACAGAGCTTATTGGTCCACAGGTGGGTCATACAGGTGGGTAGTAGGACCCACCTGTGCAAGCTGCCCAGGAAGAAAGCATTCAGACACACACCGATGGGTGCTACCAACGGGTTTGTGTACTGCCAATCCTACCCGCCAGTAGGACCCCGGGGCTCACCCAAGACCGGTGGGTGCTATCGGTGGTATCGGTCCTACCTACCGATAGGACCCCGAAGCCCAACCAAGACTGGTGTGTTATATTGGTGGGTCTAGGTACCAGCCGATCCTACCCGTTGGTAGGCTTCGAAGCCGAGGTAAGACTAGGGGTCACACTGGTGGGTCTGGTTATCTGCTGGTGCTACCCACCAGTGTTTAGCAGGTTCTACTGTCCAACTTTTCTTCTTCTTCCCACCTCTTGGGAATCCAAGGGGGTTGTTTCCATCACATTTCCCACGCATTTAAGACTTCATTTACCTGAACACGTCATAGATCTAGGTTTAAATCAAGATTTGGGGACAAATCATACATTTAGCTCAAGAAACCCCAAGACCTAAGATCCTTCCCCCAACTCTAAATATCACAAAAATGCCTTCAAACCTTGGTTGCTCCTCCTTTAAAACCTACAAAGAAATCATATAAAGTTCCTCTAAACTCTTGATTTGACTACATAAGAGGGTTTCACCAAAATCAAGGGGTTATGGAACTTACCTACCTTAAATCGTAGATCTCAAGGCATCGATCTCTTTTTTGGTGTCGAAATAGCAAGGTATGGCTTCGGCAACAAGAGGGAAACACTTCCCCATACTCTTCCTTCTTTTCTCCCTCTTTTTTACTCCTCTCCACCTACCCTTGCTGAAATAATAAATGGGAGAGAAGTAAAGGATATTTATAGTTTGGGTTATAAATATCGACTAGGGTGCGTTTAGTTTTGACATTCTATGGCCCGAATCGCATTAAACCATAATACGGAGCTATGTAGTCAGTAATATCGGGCACACATGACTTCATTACGACGGAGAACCCAAAACTCGCATGCTCATCCAAGTTGGGCTTACTGGGGCCCAAATTTCCTATATAGCTGGGTCGCACCCACTAGTGACCACCCTCCTGTTGGCCAGAACATGACCAACCTTGCTAGATTTAGATGGAAAATGGGTACTCAACACGTACTTCACTCCTACCACTTGTCGTGAACCAAGTCCTCATCACCAAATACGATAACATACCTTCCCTACAAGTGCATGGCCTTATGATATGTGTGAGGGCATGGCTTAAGGGTGTGAACCACATCAGGTACTGGCTCAATCTTATTCAATCACCCCACATTTGATGTCACCCTTGCTTTCATACATCATAGGGCACCTGCGTCAACCCTGGGCGGTTCAGACCCTGAACGACCAAATTGAGCCAATCGATTAATAAATTGTGTTTAGGGAGTAGTGCTCTACATTTACCCCCCTTTTTAAAAATTTCATCCTCAAAATTAAAGCTGCTTGGTAGTCCGAATCGATGAGGGTATTTAGCCTAGATTTCATCTTCCTTTTCCCAGACGCCTCCTCAAGTGAGTGGTTAGCCCATCGCACCTTTACAAACAGCAATGGAGCAGTTGCGAAAGGTTTTTATCTTCTGATCTAGGATTTCGATAGGCTACTCTTCATAAGTCATATCAGTTTCTACGTATTCTGGTTCCACAGCTAGCACATGCGATTGATCATGGACGTACCACTTTAACATTGAAACGTGAAATGCATTGTGAACGTTGCTAAGTGAAGGCGGAAGGGCCAGTGTGTACACTATGGAGCCAACCAGCTTCAAAATATCAAACGGGCTAATATATCTCAGACTCCAGTTGCCCTTCATGTGTAACCTATACAAATCCTTGGTAGGGGAGATTTTAAGAAATACTTTCTCCCCCTCCTGAAATTCAATGTCTTTTCTACGGTTTTCTGCATAGCTCTTTTGACTTGATTGGGCCTCCTTAATCTTTTCCTGAATGACATCAACCTTATCACACATCATCTGTATCATCTCCGGTCCAAGCATTCGGTGTTTACCCATATCATCCCAATTTAAGGGTGTTCTACATCTCCTTCTATACAATGCCTCATATGGAGCCACTCCAATTGTGGCCTGATAGCTATTATTATAAGCAAACTCCATAAAGGGTATGTTTTCTTCCCAACTACCATTCATTTCCATTGCACAGGCCCTGAGCATATCTTCTAGTATTTGTATGGTTCGTTTGGATTGTCCATCAATCTATGGATGGAAGGCAGTACTTAGGTTCACTTGTCCCTATGGAATGCTAGAGCCTCTTTCAAAATTAAGATGTGAAACTTGGGTCTCTGTCTGATACAATACTCATCGGCACCCTATGCAAATTAACTACATTATCCATGTAAAGTTGTGCTAACTTATCTATGGAATCGGTAGCCTTGATTGGAATGAAATGAGCAGTCTTGGTAAGCTTATCAACTATGACCCAAATTACATCCATCCCCTTGGGTGTATAAGGTAACCTAGTGACGAAGTCCATGGTAATCATATCCCACTTCCACTCCGGTACTGGGAGGGGTTGAAGAGTGCCATATGGTCGATGCATTTTCGCCTTGACCTTTTGACATGTGAGACACTGCGCCACATATAGACCCACATTAATCTTCATCCCTGGCCACCAGTAACTTTGTTTAAGATCCTTGTACATCTTGGTGCTTCCAGGGTGAAGCGTGTACTCTGAGCTGTGTGCTTCCTTTACTATCTTGTCCTATATCTCCAAGTCATTAGGCACACACAACCGGCCCCAACAAAATAGTGCCCTGTCACTTGTTACAGTGAAATCAAGATCATCCACCATTTTCTCTTGAATCCTAATTCTGATCTTCTGCAACTCAGGATCCAAGGGTTGTTTCCTAATCACCTCCTACCTGATAGATGGTTGTACCTGCAAGGGCGCCAGAGATAGTGTTAGGTGCTTAATACTATCTGGCTGATGATCGAGCTCCAAGGTTGCTCCCTCATATAAAAGGACTTCATTCATTAATGTCGCTTTTTGCTTAAGTTGTAGGCTGGTGGCCAAGCACGCAAGTGATATAGTCTGAGCTTTCCGATTCAATGCATCTACCACCACCTTAGCCTTACCCAGATGGATGTCGCAGTCATAATCTTTTATAAGTTCCAACCATGTCCTCTACCTCATGTTCATATCCCTTTGGGTGAAGAAGTACTTGAGACTTTTGTGATTGCTGAATATCTCATACTTCTTTCCATACAAATAATGACCCTAGATCTTCAAGGCAAAGATGATTGCGGTCAGCTCCAAGTCATGGGTGGGGTTATTCTTCTCATTCTCCTTTAGTTTCCTAGATGCATACGCCACCACCTTACGATGTTGCATGAGAACACAACCTAACCCAATTTTGGAAACATCAGTGTAGATCGTCATTCCACCCGTGCCTTCTAGAATTGTCAATACTGGGGCAGATACCAATCAAATCTTCAACTCCTAGAAACTATTTTCACACTCCTTAGACCATTCAAACTTCACGCCTTTTTTCGTCAAAATGGTCATTGGAGCAGCAATTCGAGAGAAATTCTCGATGAAGTGCTAGTAGTAGACTGCTAATCTCAAGAAGCTTCTAATCTCTATCACATTCTTGGGTGCTTCCCACTCCACTATTGCCTTTACCTTACCCGGGTCTACTTCAATTCCCTTCTCAGACACTATGTGTCCTAGGAATCCAATTTGCTTGAGCCAAAACTCACACTTGCTGAATTTTGCGTACAACTGTGGTTCTCTCAACCTTTGAAGTACCATCCTGAAATGTAATGCACGCTCCTCTTCTGTCTTTGAGTAGATCAAAATATCATCAATGAAAATGATAACCCACTTATCAAGAACATCATGAAATACTCGGTTCATTAGATCCATAAAAGTTGTCGGTGCATTGGTTAACCCAAAAGACAGCACTAGAAATTCATAGTGACCATACCAAGTCCTAAAGACTATCTTGGGTATGTCGTTGCTTTTTATTTTAAGCTGATAATAGCCAGATCTTTCCACAAAAAAAAAAATAATAGCCAGATCTGAGATAAATCTTTGAGAATACATTATCACCTTACAGTTGATTAAAAAGGTCATCTATGCATGGCAACGGATATCGGTTCTTAATTGTTAGTTTGTATAATTTCTGGTAATCGATGCACATACGCAGACTCCCATCCTTCTTAACAAATAGAACTGGAGCGCCCCAAGAAGAAACACTCGGGTGTATTTCTCCAACAAATCTTGCAACTGAGTTCGAAACTCCTTTAACTCAGGTGGTGCCATTTTTTACGAAGCTTTAGACATAGGGGCTGCTCTAGGAACCAAATCAATAGCAAACTCTAACTCTCTATCAGGCCATAACTAGGTTAGATCATCCAAAAAGACATTGGAAAACTCCCTAACTACTTTAAATTCCTCTAATGGTGTAACATTCGCTTCCACATTTTGTACTGAAGCTAGGTAGCCCTGACATCCGTCTTCTAGTAATTTCACCACTTACAGGGCTTAGATGAGAACCTCTCTAGGTCACTTCGCCTTATTTTCTTAGTACACTAGCTCCATCACTCACCGCTTTAATTTGTTTCTTGGTGCACATCACGTTCGTCTGGTGAGATGACAACCAGTCCATGCCCAATAAGACATCAAAATTTTGCATGTTGAATTTGATAAGCTGGGCATCTGCTTCTTCCCACCAATTTCAATTGAACATGGCCCATACACTTCATTTAACTGTGCTACTTTTCCTATAGGTGTACTAACTATCAACTTACCTTCTAGAACCCTAGGTGACACATCAATCTTCTTAGCTAACCTTTTAGATATAAATGAATGTGATGCTCCAAAGTCAAATACTCGAGATAGATAGGATACCTGCTACTATATCAGGGCTGGCTTCAACCTCGTCGACTGACAATGCATACATTCTTCCTTGGGGTTTGCTCCCTTGAGCCAATGCGGATCTATATACATGGGGCTAATTCTGTACAACAGTTGGATTGTATAGGCAATCTTTAGCTAAGTGCCCAACTGCATGACAAACATAGCAACAATTTTAGGAGGCTTGCATTGGCACTGGAGCTCTCTATATCTGACTTGGTGCAGTTAAAGGACGAGGCAACCTCGGGGCTATAGGCACCGTGCTAGTATTCGGGTGAAAAGAGGTGGTACCCGATCCATCAGCTAGTAGGGGGCATATAACCCGATGATTTGTATGGCAGCTAATATGATAGACCATAATTATATGGCCTATGGAAACTCTTACTCGGGTTTCCCAAATCCACATAAGGATTAGACCTCTTCCAGAGCCCTAGTGTAGTGGCAGACTCCCCCTTCTGCTTGTTCTCCATGGTCTTGGCCTTCTCGTACTATCTGGGCATAGTCTGTCAAATCTATGGTCCCTAATACCATACCAATAGTTACTTTCAATCCCTTCAAAAACTTCTTAGCCTTTTCCTCAGCTGATTTCATGTGTCGAGGAGAGAAATAAAACAAGTCCTCAAATTGTTGTTGGTACTCAAGGATGGACTTGTTGCCTTAAGTCAATGCCATAAACTCTACTTCCTTTAGGTCTTTGAAGCACTATCGTCTATCGCCTTCACTTAGCATGCTTAGTTTGATTCGTTAAAGGCTATCATTAGTGTATACCAAAAATCAATATGAAATACCATTGTTTGAATAAAATAATTGAATCACAGAGACAAATATTTCAAACTAATTTATCTATTAAAAATAATCCACAATGGGAAGGGGTCTTTAAAATCAAATAATCAAGTATGAAATCCAACCAAAAATTAAATAACAATAACTCAAAACCTCATCTAAACCTAAAGATAGAAAGGGGACTTAGCCGCTCATGGTACTAATGAATGAATGACAACAATCATGATGGTGGTGATGAACCCTTGGCATCATGGCAATCATCTCTGCATTGTTGTCCCTAAAAATCCATCCCAAAGATGGTGTAATCCAAGAAGAAAGGAGAACTATAAGAACTAAGAAAGTAAAACCATTAAGCTCTCTCCTCTATGAAGGGTGTGATATGGTAGCCTCTCTCCTAAAGAATGGGTGTGTAGAGTCTAAAAAGGGAAGGACTAAAAGAGAGATTTATGGGAAAGAGAGTAAGAGAGAGAGAGAAGTGTGTGTGATGGTTTGGTGGAATTGGATTTCAATTAGGAGAAAATAAACCGTGGGCATGGGAGAAGAAATAGGGAAAAGAGAGAGAAATCGTGGGGAATCTAGGAAGAAAGAGATGTGGGTAATGGAGAGCGTGAGAAGGAAGGAAAAGGAGAGAGATATATGGAATGGAAAGATAAAATAAGAATTGTAGGAGGGAGAGATTCGATGGGAGAGAGGGATTAGGAAAGAGAGGGAGATGGAGGTAGAGATCGACTAAGATTAGGAGAAATTTTAGGAGATGGTTAGGAGTTAGGACAAAGAGAGAGAAAATGTTGAGATAAAATAGGAGAAGGAGAGAAGGAGGAGAGAAAGTAGGAGAGGGAAGAAGGACTAGACATGGAAGAGGGAGAGAAAATAATTTCTCTCTTCTCAATTTCCCTTTTTTCTATTTTTTATTCTCTTTTTCTCTTAGAATTTCTAATCCTACCCTCGATCCTTGCTCTTGCTTCTAGACTGAAACATCTCCATCCATTTAGTATCAAACCTGTGCACATCTGTTGAAAACCCTGTAACCAAAGATTATCCCAATATGTGGTCAAATTACTCATGAAACTCAACTTAAAATTAACAATTGAATATTAATTTTATGAATAATTGTGACTCGATCAGTTGCCGCCAAGATGAGCTTGGAAGCTTTCCACTATGAGTTGGCTTCATTCTTCAACCGTAAACCTGCACATATGAGTTTCTGAGCCTCTGTGAATTCCACCACCTCAAATATTTTCTCCATCTCTTGGGTCCATCGATCCGGCTCTAAGGGATCCCTACCCACCTTAGTGAAGATAAATGGCCAGTGCTTCTTAAATGATTCAATCGCCTTTACAGTAATAGTTTTCGGTGGGTAATAAGGTGTATAAGCCGTATGGTATGGATACAACGGTGGCATCATATATGGAGGAGTGCCAAAAGGTGGGAACCGTGAAGTCACCACGAGAGGTGTACCCCTTGGTTGGTCTTGTGGTGGCACTCTAGGATGTGTACCCCCCTGTGTATCTAGGAGTGGTGCTCTAGGAGGTGTACCCCCTGGTTGAGCTCCGGCACTTGCCATAATGGGCGGATCCTATGAAAAAGTCACCCCACGGGGATGATGGCCTAGCTGTGTGGGGTTCAATTGTTGATGCATAGCATTCATGAAAGTTTGTTGCTAGAGTAGTTGCTACTGGAATGCTTGTTGCGACTATTGGATAAGAGCCACAACATCATTTGGAGTGATAATGGTAGGAGGATCCTGGATTTTATTCAAAGGTTGGGTCCTCTAATATCTCCTCTTACCTAGGGCCCACCCGGGGTCGTGGGTGTGGTGACAGTCCCACTAGTCGAGGCCCTTGAGGATTTGGTAATCCTCCAGTAGGACGGGAACCGCGAGGGGCTCCTCGTGCATTACCTCGGGATTTAGTGCATACCATAATGCTTTGTACCTGAATTGCATCAAAGTTAAGCATTGATTAAGTGCCACAATTTATCACGTGTACGCACGAAATCAAATGCACCCATGGTTTAAAGTATCGGTCCGTATCGTACCGTATCAACCCTTACCGATGCGATACTGACCAATACGATACATGAAATTTTTAAAACCCTTTTGTATCGATACATATCTTACGATACACACCGATACACACCGATACGTATCGATACTCACCGATACGTACCGATACTCTATGGAGAATTCAAAATTGAAGTGAAATGTATGTTTTGGTATGTATCGGTACGTATCGGTGTGTATCGATATGTATCGATCGATACACACTGATACGTATCGATACGGTCATAAAATGGCCAAAATGAGTAATTTTTTAGAAAAACACAACTTTTTGAGGTGTTTTTGTTCTAAAGTTGCTGCCAACCATTTTTCTCTCTAACGAAAGTGGAAATCAAGGTTGAGATCAAGGATTTTACATTTATGGGACAACTACAAACCAACTACAAACCTTGGATTCTTAGTGCGATACTCTCAATTTACTGTTTATGCATAATACATGTTATATATAACTTTTTTTAACTATTTTTTTATGCAAAAGTGTATAAAAAAGTGTTTCCTATCCATTTATGTGCGTATCTTTAGCGTATCTCCGATACAATACGATACCCTTCGATACGTATTTTAATTTTGGCCGACCGATACGGCAACCGATACCGATACTTTAATCCTTGAATGCACCTCATGCCACAGATCAGATTATCACACTGCATTTCATCATCGTAGTACGCATCCACAACGTTAAACGCTATTATAGAAATCACCACACATGTTAATGCACCCAAATTTCTTATGCAACAGCTTATAATTCATCCAAATTTGGGGTCTTCAAGGCATGGGAAACAAAATTTTAAATTTTGGGGTATTTTGGCCCCAAAATCCCACACCAGTGGGTGGATTGGATTCAAGACCCATCGGTCATGGCCACGGTTCTGTTATGAGGGCTTTCTTGCCCTCATTTCACTCACTCTTCATTCCTCTCATTTCCACTCTTCTCAAGTTCGTTTAAGGCAGCAAGGGAAGTTGCAACCAAGCACTCTACACACACCCATTTTGGATTAAAGTGTTCAACCATCATCCTTCACCTTCAAGTAAGTGTTCTTTTCCTCATTCTCTCTTTTGAACTATGAAATTTCGGTTGTTCTTGTTCTATATCCTTTAAAATTCATTTTTCTTTTGATTCTTCCCAACTAGAATATGAATGTAGCATGTGAGCATGTCATTTATTCCATGATTTTCTTCTTCAATCACCACATTTGTCACTTTCATGAGTTGTTTAACCATATTCTTCCCAATTTTGCTGTTTTAGGGTTTTCTTGTTCTCTCTCTCTTTCCTTGCACAATGTATGATATAAATAAGTTCATCCACTCTCATTTGGTTGTATTATAGTGATAAGAATGTCACATTGCATGTATGCTTCACCCATCACTCCTTGGCAAGAAATTCCACTATTCCTAGATTAGGGTTTATGAAGAAATTAGGGCTTTTCTTTGTTTTTCCTTCAATAGGGCCAAGATATGTATAATTGTAATCATTTGAACCTTCTTTTACATACTATTGTTGAGTTCTCCTCAACGCTATGGATGTTCATGGATTATGCTCTTCTCTATGATATTTCCCCTTTTCTTCTCTTGGAATTCTGTCTAATACCTTGGATTGATCGCATTTGCATGAATCTATGCTTTAAATAAATGTTCTCACTCCTTTGCTTTTATTTGTGAAATGTGCATTCAAGAATCTTGACACCTTGACGTTCACTTGGTCACTACACTATACTTGTCAACTCAATTCTCTATCATCTATTCATTCATTTATGAGCACATTATAACAATAGCATTACCACTATAGTGGTTTCCTCTCCTTGCTCATCATTCAATACACATTTCTCTCTACAATGTGCTTACTACAAGTGCCAAGTTGGATTGTTGCCATTCATACTACCTTTCCTTCTCTTATGGTCTTATTTGCATTGATCCTCTCTTTTATTCTTTGCTTAAATAATTTTCTTTTGAAATCTTTGTTGGGTTCTTATGTCTTTCCTATGGACTTTTCAGAATGTCTTCAAGTAAGGATAAGGAAGCTGCTGCCCCATCATGGAGCAGAAATGCTCCAAGTCAAAAGAGGAAGAGTACAACTTCGAGCTTTTCTGCAATAAGGGCTCATCCAAGGAGGGATGCACTAGTGGACCCTGAAGACTATGATGAGCAGATTTTTTGGAGTCTTGAGGCAGCTGTATCTTGGTCCACATTCTCCTCAAATCCTGTACTAATGGAGAAATCTGCGGTAGTGGAGGACTTCTCTAGGGTGCGTCTGTTAGAGAAGTTTACAGCTCTGGGTTGGCAGTCTATGCTTTCTATAGACTTGCCTTGCTACCTCGATCTTGTCCGGATGTTCTACTACAACCTCAAGGTCTCTTGTGACGGTAGAGTGTATGCCCTCACAAGTCTAGTGAAGGGACGAGACATCCTACTTCCCATCGAGCTGCTAGCAAAGATCCTGGGCATTTTCATGGAGGGTAACTGGTATTATTGTCCTCCTAGGGGCAAGGTGTTGGGTCCCTTCATGGACCAAGAGTTACAGAGCCACATCTACCAGACCATCTGTGGCAACGCCGTACACCCTGAGTCCGAGGCTACGTATATTCCAGACATACGGGTCTTTAGTTGCCTGGTCTAGTTTAACTTGCTCCCCAGAGCTGGCCACAGGAACAAGGTGAACTTTATGGTGGCATACATGGCTTACTGCATCTACATGGCCCTTAAGGGTGCTTCCTGCATGTCTTCCCTTCGTCATAATGAAGACCATGGAGTACCAAACTACACATCCTTCCTATGGTAACTTCCCTTATACCCAATCTCTCATGAGGATATTTCAGTATTTCCATGAGGATCTAAGGGGTGAGGAGGGAAAGTTCCCCTTGGATAAGTTTTCCCAAGGGAACTTACACAAGATGGAATTGCATGGAGTAATGGAAGTTAATGAGGAGGAAGTGGCTCTAGAGGAAGATGATGAGGAGGATGATGATTATGTTCCCACAGTGGACGAGGAAGAAGAAATGGAGGTTGAGGATCCCTCTGATGCAGCACCACCACCTCCAGGTGGAGCTTTTGATTTCCAGGGTATGATGGACCAACTAGAGGCACTTCAGGTAGGTCAAGAGTGGATCTTGAAGAACCAAGAGGAGAGTGTTGCCTGTGAGGAGACATCCTAGAAGTCCCGTTTGAGTATAGAGTCAGATCTCAGGTACATGTCCGATGTTATGAACTCAATCTCCGCGGAGATGACGATGAGCCTCAAACAGCTCCAAAAGGAGGTGAAATTGGTGAACTATCGCTTTGATTACTATGGTCGTCGCTTAAACATCAACTCGAGGTCCCGGGAGGAAGAAGTGATTGATTTAGATGACGATTGATTTTGTAGTGAGCTGCGATGGTTTTATGTAATCTTGTTTGGGGAAACTTTTCTTTTGTTCTGTTCTTTTTCTTCTTTTCTTCTTCTCTTTTGTCTTTAAACTTTTGTACTCTCCTCTTTGCACATGCAACATGATGAAATTTTAACTTTTATATCATTATGGATTTTGTGTGGAATCTTTTATATTTACCCAACCCCAAATCCTATTATAGATTCTACAGGGTTCAACTTACAAGCTGTGAGTGGTTAGAGCATCGTGCTCAGATACCACAGTTGTCACACTTCATTCCCATAAAATCAAACTAGTGACCAGGTTACCTCCGGGTAACCCAAAATCACCAGGAACATCTGATACAGTAATCACAACACAGTATGCCACAATGATTTGAAAATATAATTAATTAATTCAGAGGAAGGCTCGTCATATATATATATATATATACCTATAAATTCCCCATTTACTCTTGATACCCAAATTGTTATACATAGTATATTTATATGTGGGCCCGTAAGTATGATATTTACACAAGAAATAATAATTTAAATATCTAGAGCATAAAAAGGGGAATATATCAAAAGAATAAAAAAGAAAAGTTATGTTTGGAAATAGCTACTGTTGCCCCGCAACGCAGCCCTCACATGGGCACTCGACACTGTGCCCAAATCCCTCTGAGACCCACCAATCTCCCACTGGAATTTTGTCAGAGGGGCTCGGCTCTTGTTCCTCTATTGAAAAACCTATAAAATCATCTAAAAAGGTGTGTACACAAGGGTTGAGCTCATTAATTCAGTAAATGAAAAGAAAGATGCATACAAGCAATCACATTTCAAATGATCCTACATGCATGAGATTCATTTTAGGTCTATTCACCTAAGCAACATTACTAAGTAATATGTTAGGTGTTACTCACAACCATAGTGCGTGTATGCCCCCGGTATGAGATGCGTTCCCTATCTCGTGATACACCCATAGGGTTGTCGAAGTGGGCCAGCCATGAGTACTCGAAAAAATAAATCGTGGCCGAACCACTGTAAAAATGTAAATTGTGGCCGAACCACAGTAGAAAAGTAAATCATGGCCGAACCACAGCAGAAAATAAATGAAGTATGCTCGGCCCTCTAAATATATCACTAAGGTTTTTAACTGTCCTAATGATCAACCAGGTGTACTTCTAACCACCATGGCGGTCCGTGATCGACGCTTCCCCCCAATGATAACCCAACACTTAAACCCCTGTTGGGAAGGGACGTAGCATGGGGGAATGTCAATCCTAAACCATATACTCCTATGTGAGATAGTATGACTACATAGTGCTTTCATGTCCCATTCCACGGTGCACCAATGCATTCATTTGCAAGCCTACTACGACATCTAATCTAGCAATTCATCACATGTCTAACTAATCATCATCATCCAACAATTGAATAATTCATGCTCATAATTCAAAGCAAGTAACAAGTATTTAGAATTTTAACGGTACAACATTACAATTCATAAATGCATCCGATAGTAGACAAACAAATTCATGAAGATGGCATTCATGAATGACAATATGATATATATACAATATGATGCAATAAACAATCTAAAATAAAATCAACGTCCTCTCCCCACTTACCTATTCACGTACAAAAATATGCACACACAGTGCAAGTAAGATCCGATGTGCGAAGACAAGAGTCCCAAAATTTAACACAGAAAGGAAGGTTAGAATATGTCCATTTTGGGACAAAAAACAATGAACGACATAGCCACAACGTGTTTAACAATGAAAAAGAGGTTGTTGATGAATTCAAGCTCGAACGGAGCTCATTGGTCCATAGGTGGGTCATACAGGTGGGTAGGAGGACCCACCTGTGCAACCTGCCCAGGAAAACAGCATTCAGACACACACCGACATGTGCTACCGGTAGGTAGGAATGATACCCACCTGTAGGACCCCAAATCCCAATGAAGATCGATGGGTTATACCGGTGGTTCTAGGTACCAGCCGGTAGGCACCAAAGCCTAAGTAAGACTGGAGGGTCACACTGGTGGGTCTGGTTACCCACCGGTGCTACCCACCAGTGTCCAGTGGTTTCTGTTGTCTGACTTCTCTTCTTCTTCCCACCTCTTAGGAATCCAAGGGGGTTGTTTCCATCACATTTTTCACGCACTTAAGACTTTATTTACATAAACAAGTCATAGATCTAGGTTCAAATCAAGATTTGGGGACAAATCGTACCTTTAGCTCTGGAGACCCCAAAACCTAAGATCCTTCACCCCACTCCAAATATCACAAAAATGCCTTCAAATCTTGGTTGCTCCTCCTTTAAAAGCTACAAAGAAATCACATGGAGTTCCTCTTGACTCTTGATTTGACTATATAAGAGTGTTACACCAAAATCAAGGGGTTATGGCACTAACCTACCTTAAATCGTAGATCTCAAGGTGCCGATCACTTTTTCGGTGTCGAAATAGCAAGGTATGGCTATGGTAACAAGGGAGAAACACTTCCCCACACTCTTTCTTCCCTTCTCTTCCTTCTTTTCTCCCTCTTCTTTACTCCACTCCACCAACCCTTGCTGAAATAATAAATGTGAGAGGAGTAAATGCTATTTTTAGTTTGTGTTATAAATATCTATTAGGGTGCATTTGGTTTTGACATTCTATGGCCCGAATCGCATTAAACTGCGATACCGAGCTAAGTAGTTAGTAATTTCGGGCACACACGACTTTATTAAAATGAGGAACCTGAAATACGTGTGCTCACCCAAGTTGGTCTTGTTGGGGCCTATATTTCTCATACAGGTGGGTCGCATTGGAGGGTCGCACCCACCACTGACCACCTACATATTGGCCAGAACATGACCAAACTTGCTAGATTTAGATGGGAAATGGGTTCTCAACTCATACTTCACTCCTGCCACTTGTCATGAACCAAGTCCTCATCACCAAATACGATAACATACCTTCCCTACTCATGCATGGCTTTATGATACATGTAAGGGCATGGCTTAGGAGTACGAACCACATCGGGTACTAGCTCAATCTTGTCCGACCACTCCGTATTTGATGTCACCCTTGCAATCATACACCATAGGGCACCAGCATCAACCCTTGCCGGTTCGGACCCTACATGACAAAACTGAGCCAACGGGTTAATAAATTAGGTTTAGGGAGCAGTGCTCTACATAATCGCCACTTCTAAAAATGTTTTTTGGGTTTCTCCATTATTATTTGTTTTTGTTTTTCTAAATTATTAGACCTAGCCTTACTCTCCCAAAGGATCAAATGGTCTGTATACAATTAGACCATGATCAATGGTTGTTTTATCTTGGAGGTAAAATGCAAGTATCCCCAATTGTTCTTCTGTAGGGGCATTTCAGACCTTAAGGAGAGTATCTATTTTTTATATGATTCAACATGCTTGGTTCGTTGGCTTCAACAATCGGTCTTGATCTTTTTTAATAGTTCATCTTGCTTAAACTAAGGAGTGCATCTCAACAATATCAGTCTTGATATTCTTAACATCGGGCGTAAATATGTCTAATAGAACTTCATTTTGTCCAACAATGCATTATCAAATAAAACTCTGTCTAGTTTGCAACAAATTCTACTCTGACTGCTTCAACTATTACTCCAAGTCAAAAAGTATGTATCCATTCCATTTCAGGTCAATTAGCATCCCATTAAAAAGGCAAACATTGTGAGCATTGAAATCATCAATTGTTGTTTGATTAATAGATTTTAGGATTTTATTCCCTATTTTTCTTCTTTGTCTCAATTGACCATTGATTAGGTTCCATTATGGGAACCCAATATTTGATTTGATTGAAAAATATCTTTGGATTCTATTAAGGATTCTCACCATATTAGTTTGGTTGTAAATAGAAAATATTTGTTCTCTAATTGATTATCCTACCTTAATAGGAGATGGGCATCATTTTATTAAAGGAGACTAGGTCCCCCCTTATATAGTTATGTACTAAACTCACCCATTATAAAAGTGCATTGAAAACGTTATGCCTATGCTCTAACTCAGTCTAATTTGGAATTTTGTGATAGATCTCAGACTGAAGATACGGAGTACCAACAGGTTTTGGTTCGCAGCAGCTCATTGCAAGAAGGGAAGGGATGACCCCACTTTCTTGTGCATTTCATGCTAGTATAATTGGAGAGGATTCAAGCCTTCTGACCTAAGCGGTGTGTGACTCGACACCTCCCTAACAGAGCCTTAGTACGTACCAAAATTTCCGAAAGTACATACCCGTGACTTAGGACAACTCCCTATAGAAGGACCAAGTGGAGACAGCAAGCACACAAGGCAGAACACTGCCTTGACCACCGAAAACAAAGCCATCGGAAGCACTGGGGCTAAATCTGGTGACCCTGAATCCGATGGCTCATTGTATTGTCAAATGGGTTTCAATGCCTATAGGTCCCACCACCCTCATCGTGGCCAATGTCGTATGACCTCACACACTCTCTCACACCTTCCTTATGACTTGTACACCCTATGATTCTAAGGAGGTGGGGCCACGTGTCCCGAATGATGGAATAACCCACTTGGACCAATAAGTGTCCAGCCAAACAGACCTTAAGCCCATGACTTACTATAAAAGGGGAAGTGAGTTCATTTCTCAATACTCACCTTGTCCAAAGTGTGGGAGGGAGAGAAGAGAGGAGAGAAAGGAAGGAGAAGAAGAAGAAGAAGAGGGAAGAAGCTCACCTTGGATCCCAGCTTCACACCTTGTTGTCGAAATCCTCGTCGGAGGTAAGTACTACCTCCCCTACCTCTCTCTTTCTTCCCTTTGAGCTTATACATTGAAGCAAGGGAGTGAATCATCGGGTTGGAGGGGTAAGCCTTGACCCCGGCACCTCCCAGAGGTCAGGTGAGTATACATTTTACTCTCCTATGTGACTTCCGAGCTCAAACCAAGTCGGGTGAGCTCCAACAACAACCTTGACCAAGTGACTAGTTAGGGTTTTAATCTTTCGATCATCATATCTCCCAAATGGATTGATAGAATTGAAATTTCTTTAGCTTAAAATGAATGTAGGAAGACCCTCTACCAACTCCACGAAGTAAATCCCGGTGTAGGTATCATGGACCTCCGTCGGGATCGTGATATGGCGCGTAGCGCGTGTACACACACTAGGGGTCAACCCTAATGAAATGAGATAGTATCCCCTGGTCATCAACTGCCAAGGGGGGATACACGTTATGGGTAAAAGGGAGTCACCACCTAGAAAGGGTCTAGGACCCATAAATGTTTCCCCCAATCAAGGGAGAGAGACTAATGACTCTGATGGATAAGGCTGGTTTGCACCAAGATTCTGGACAAGTGTCAAGTGATAGACTAGGAAGGTGTTAGGCACCCAGTCTGTCGGACCCTAAGGCCGGTCTCCTTTTGTTTGACTAAATTTTGTTTGTACCCTACTAACTAGTCCTAAATCTAGGTCACTGAAAATCCTAAACTATATCTGAGCATGACATGTGAAAACCCTAAACCAAGTGTCTAAATTATGCTAGCTAGGTTATGATGCAAATAATGAAATGATTACGCCAATAAAAAAGCAAATTAAAAAAAAAAAAAATTAAACTAACTCAATTAATTGAGCCTAAGCTAGATGGATGATTAATGAATTTATGAAATCCTAAATTGAATTAATTAAAATGATTAATCCCAATCCCTAGTAATTTATGAAATAAATTATTACAATCCTACTTAATCTAATTGGTAAAAATATTTATAAATTAAATGAGACCTAATTACTTTATAAAAAAATGAAATGGATTAATTACATTAAATGAATGCATTTTTACCAATCTACCTAATCTAGTATAGGAGGATTAAACTAAACCTAAAGTTTAATTAAATTAATTATGAAACCTAATTGCACTAATTATGTTTATCTTAAGCTAATCTAAGATGAGTTAAACATTTTTCAAAACCCTAGATAAGCTAATGAGAGGAGAATCTTTTAACAAATTAATCTAGTTAATTACCCTACATTAAATAACTAATTAGTTGATTGATTAAAATTAACAAACCACTAGAGGGAAAAAGATTGGTAATTACACAAGTTTAATAAATTGAATTGAATGAAGAAACCAAATGCAGTGATTTAAAAAAACTAAATTAACAAACCACAATTGAATAAACAACAGTTGAAATGACTAATTAAGTTAACTACGTTACTTTAATCAATCTAGATTAGTACTATATTAATGCGAGTGAGGGTTGGAGTACAAAAGATATAAGATAGTAGGAAAACCTAGATCCCCAATACGCACCTAATGCTACCAGCCGGTTTGAGGGGGGGCCCAGCCACGCCTTTGCTAACATACGCCCTAGACTATGTCCCATACATTATTTAGAGGGAAATAAAATGAAATCATTTGATTTTAAATTTTAAAATTAGGGGAATCCCAACCCTAAGTTCTAGGACTGGATGCATTACAGACCTGAAATCAAACCAAAATGGATAAAAGAAAAATAAAAAAATAAAAACAAAAGGAGGGGAAATCAAACCAAAATGGATAAAAGAAAAATAAAGAACAAAAGGAGGGGAAGATTCCACATAGAAAACATAAATGAAATAACAGGTTGTGGGCATTACAAATATGGACTATCTAATCAGAAAATTAAAGAAATAACAAAAAACAAGAAAATAAAATAAGAAAAAGAAGAAGAAAAAGAAGAAGAAAGGAGGTTCGGTGGCTGCTGGTTAGTAGTTGCAGCAGCAGGGAAGAAGAAGAGAAGAAGAAGAAGAAGAAGAAGAAGGAGGAGAAGAAGAAGAAGAATAAGAAAGGAGGTTCAATGGTTGCTGGTTATTAGTTGCAGCAGCAGGGAAGAAGAAGAGAAAAAGAAGAAGAAGAAGAAGAAGAAGAAGAAGAAGAAGAAAGGAGGTTCGGTGGCTTCTGGTTAGTAGTTGCAGCAGCAGGGAAGAAGAAGAAGAAGGAGAAAGAAGAAGAAGAAGAAGAAGAGTAAGAAGAAGAAGAAGAAGAAGGAGAAAGGAGGTTCAATGGCTGTTGGTTAGCAGTTGTAGCAGCGAGGAAACAGAAGAGAAAAAGAAGAATTAGAGAAGGAGAAGAGGTGAGTTGTAGGTTCGGTTAAGGAAAAAGAAAGGAAGGAGAAGGGAGTGGAGAGGGTTCGGCCATGGTAAAAGAGAAAAGAAGAGGAGAAGAAGAAGAAAAAGAAGAAGAAGAAGGAGAAAGGAGGTTCAATGGCTGCTGGTTAGCAATTGCAGCAGCGAGGAAACAGAAGAGAAAAAGAAGAATGAGAGAAAGAGAAGAGGTGAGTTGCAGGTTCGGTTAAGGAAAAAGAAAGGAAGGAGAAGCGAGTGGAGGGGGTTCGGCCATGGTAAAAGAGAAAAGAAGAGAAGAAGAAGAAGAAAAAGAAGAAGGGGTTGCAGGTTTGGAAGAAGAAATGGAAGGTGGCAGCCATGGAGAAGGGAAGGAGAAGAAGAGGAGGGAGGCGGCTGATTTTCTGCTACAGGGAAAAGAAGAAAGAAAGGAAGAAGAGATGGGGGAAGAGATTAGGACTTGAGATCCTAATCTAAGGGTTTATGTCTAAAGAACAAAAATAAATCGAAAATAGATCAAATCAAACCTACTTATTAAGTGAGTATATTAAGCCACAAATAAAACCGATTAATTGAATAAAGATATAACAATAAAAGAAAGAAAAACAAATTAAAATGAAAAATAAAACGAATTAGCAAAAACAATGGATTGGACCCAGTGACCCAAATCAAACTATATTGAACCCAATTAAACCGGAATCAACTAATTAACGTTTAATAAACCATACTAAACCAAATTAAAGATAATTAAACCTAATTAATCTAAATGAACCAATTAAACCTATATACACCTAATTGAATCGGAATAAACCAATTTATATCTAATAAATCACATTAAACCAAATTGAAACTAATTAAACCTAATCTATTAAATTATATAAACTAGTTCCAAATTGCAATTGGGAGAAGAAAAATACCTTAAACCCAGCTTTAATTAAGAAACAAGGGGAGATAACCCTTGTGCTTCAAGCCCCAAATTGAACCGAACCGAACTAGATCTCCCGGGTCAAGGAAGGATTACTGTGTTAAACTTTTAGACTTGGAGAATATTTGATTTTAGAGGGAAGAAGTTAGCCAAAACCTTGATGGGGCCATCCTCTCTCCCAAATTCTCAATTTTTTTCTCCTCCCTTTTGGAAGAGAGGAAGGGCTATACTTATAGCCTTGGGACTTGAGACAATTCTCTCTTATTTTCGATGTGGGACTAAAAAACTAGAGAGAATTATCCAAAAAGGCTTGTTTTTGGACAGAGGGGTTTGGGCGCCATGTGGCACTCCTTGGTTGCTCGGAATGGAATCTGATACCGAACTTTGGAGTCAACTTCCAGGGGTCATATCTTTCAAACCGTTAGTCAGAATTCGACGTGTAATATATCGTTAGAAAGCTCAATCCGAGCACTATCCAATGATGTGCGACACGATTGTGGTCTCGACTAGAAACCTTTATGAAAATATGCATAAAGTAGGGACCCGGATCAGATAATGAAAGAGAGAATCAGACGTCGATTCGCATAGTTCTCACATCAAAGTGTAATGTTCGACTGAAGGGGACAAATGACAATAATCCATAACATCAAATTCTAATTTTTGAAAACATTTTCTTCTGAAAGTTTATAGCGGAAAAATGGTCATTTTCTACTTTAAGCTTGAAAATTCTCCAAGTCTAAATGTCTAACATGTAATTCTTCATATTGTCATCATTGCCGGGGGGTGACAAAATTTGGTGTCTACAGATTGCCCCTCTTTGACCAGGACCTGTGTAATAGTCGAAAGGCTAAGAAAAGAACACACCATTTTATCACCAGGAGCAATGTACTACCGACATCCAGCTCAAGGATGGAGGAGGTGCAAATACAAATGCAAAACAAGAGATAAGACCAAAGATAGGAAATGTCGATCGATAACACATGCGAAATCAAGTAGTGTGTGGGTGCTATCGTGATATAAAACCTGCCGTAGTTTGTCAATATGCAGGTAAAACCTAGACTAAGGACGCACATGCAATAAGCCATTCTTAGTGTAACGAACCAAGTAGACAATGAATGCAGGTATGAAAGAGAACAAATGCAATTGGCTGTCAGGTATAAATGACCAAACACACCATGAATGTAAAAATGAGACAAAGGTGCAAATGCAATTAGCCAAGATTGGTATAAAGAACCAAGTAGACTTGAATGCGAGTATGGAAAAGAGTGTAAATACAATCGACCGTTAGGTATAAATAACTAAACGGATTGTGAATGTAAGTATGGAAAAACGGTGTAAACGTAATTAGCCAATATTGGTATAAAGAACCAAGTAGACTATGAATGCAAGTATGATAAAAGAAGTGTAGATGCAATCAGCTGTCATTGGTATAAGGAACCAAGCATACCATAAATGCAAATATGAGACAATGGTGTAAATGAATGGTCAAACACAAGAGAAACTAGGCTTGACCTAGGTGTAAGTAACCACCAGACACAATTTTCAGTCTCAACAGCCGGACTTAAGATAGAAATGGCATTGGTATAAATAACTGCCACACCCGATCTTCAGTTCAAAAATAACCAAACTTAAATGGAGGTGACATTGGCATAAATAACCGTCAGATTCATTCTTCGGCTTAAATAACCGGACTATGAGGTGAGACTAACATTAGTGTAAATAACCGTCAGACCCAATCTTCGGTGTAAATAATCGGAATTGAAATGAAGCTGATATTGGCACAAATAACCGCCAGGCCCAATCTGCAACATAAATAACTAGACTTGAAATGGAATTGGAAATGGTGTAAAGAATCATCCGAACCAATCTTTGGTCTAAACAACCGGACTTGAACTGAAGCTGACATTGGCGTAAATAACCGTCAGGCTCAATCTTCGGTGTAAATAACCGGACTTGAAATGGAATTGGCAATGGTGTAAAGAACCATTCGGACCAATCTTTAGTGTAAATAACCATACTTGAATTGAAGCTGACATTGGTGTAAATAACCGTCAGGCCCAATCTTTGGTGTAAATAACTAGACTTGAACTGAAGCTGACATTGGCATAAATAACCATCAGGCCCAATCTTCGGTGCAAATAACCGGACTTGAAATAAATTTGGCCATGGTGTAAAGAACCATTGAAACCAATCTTCGTGAGCTGATGCATTTGAGGTTAAATACCTAAAAACCTTTAAATGTTCAACATTTTAATCATGGGATGTAATGATATTGCAATTAAATTTAAACAAACATCAACCTGATTGGTCAGACAAAAGATTAGTCATGCAAATCCTAACACTATGCTCACGTAAGAGAGTGTAAATGACCACCACTATAAAAAGGAGTGAGAAGTGTTTACATTGGAAAATGACAAAGAAGGATTTTTCCAAAACAAATTTCACCATGAGAACGAAGCTAAAACAAAGGAGGTAACCCATCAATGAGTGTTGCCCCAGACTGTGACATCTCCAGTTTGCTTGGCCTAAACTCAAATAAATTTGGCGTGAAAATGCATTACTTGCATGCATCTGCAACTTATGGCAATATAGTCTGATGTCTTCAATTATAATGGTTTTTGGTTACTCTGACCAAATCTTTATCTCATGGTAAACATCCACAACATGTTGATCCCTTCTTTTTCCTATGAGTGCACCTTTCTAATATTGCCCGCATTTTTAGTGGGGATAGTAGTAACTTCCTTAGCTGCTTCTCAAGACTTGAGGGGTGGCTCCTTAAAATACCCAAAACATCATGTCTGTAGCACAAGCTCTAAGAAACAAGTAGTAAGAAAATCAAACAACATGAAAAGGATGCAGACCCAATGGTTCAACCAAATGTAGAGTGGGGAGCTATTACATGGAATGACGAGCTCACTAGAGAAATCATGCCAACTAAGGAGGCTTAGAAGAAAGGACTAAGTGGTGAAACTCTTGGGAATCCGTCGGAATAAGAGACAGGAGAAAGAGTTCGAGTCTAAGTAGGCCGTCTCCTGATGATAAAAGTAGCGACGATCAAATCGCCTTCAAAATAGGAAGCTAAGAAAGGACATTCATGTGAAGCCCAAACAAAACAAGGTAATATGGTGATTGAGGTGATGGACCGAGCTTGAAATTGACTTCTCAAGCTGCCTACGTATCCTGAGTAAATCAGAAATCAGGTCGGACGTAGTTCTTGCCACGGATGATATATTAGTTATAAAGCCTTGATAATTGGGTGAGCTTGAAGTTATCGGAGAAAATCTCACCACATTTAGCCTAGGAGGACTTGCTGGGTTATAATGGGGCTTAGGACTTGGTTCCAAATGAGGGTAAAAGCTCAAATATGCCCCTAGGGTCTAACTAGAATCTTGCAATTTTCGCCTTTATTGCCTTCTTTCTTTTTCTTCAATTTTTGGTGAGCAATTTTCTCTCTTGCCCCTACCTATGGTATTGGATTGCTTTTGGATTAGAGCTTTGCTCCTTTCTTTTCCTCTCTCTTTTTTTTTTTTTTTTTGAAGTTGAGCTTGCTATCTTTTTGTTATTGAATTTTGAAATGGAAAAGTGCTTTTCCCCAACCTTGGCAATATTAGGCTCTGGTACAAAAAATGTCTTCTAATCAGACCCCAGAGGCTAGTAGGATTAAGTATGTGAAGGGTACCTTGGTAATGGGATATGGGTAAGCCATAATGGGCTTTCCAAAGGATAAGCTTAGGCCCAAAAAGGATAACTAGCGGATTTAATCTTCTTAGGATTTTTCCCGGATAACTAGCGGCCAAGGATGGCCTCCCTTAATAGGCTTAATGATGTGAAAAATTCCCTTTAAGCTCCTTACTCGTTGGAAGGGTTACTCGTTGGAAGGGGATTAAATGTGTGGAGAGCTCAAGACCTTTTATTACCAAGGCTCTGGCACCAAAATGAATGATGAATGACTGATGGGCTCCTTTTTTTTTTCTTTCCTTCTTTTTTTTTTGTTGCTCTTTTCCTTTTTTCTATATTTGATTTTTTTTTTGATTCCTTTTTGTTGATTTGAAGAAAATAGGCGATAGATCACTGCAAGATTCATCATCAAGAGATGGAAATGGGGAGGAGAACAAACAAAATACATAAAATAAACTATTTCATTAAAACTGAAATGATTACACCATGTGGAAACTTGATTGGATTGACACAATATCAAAATTAAAAAGATAAAACTTCTCACGCAAAACCGAAAGGGAAAAAGCTGGAAATACCTAACAACATGACTTGAACCCAGACATGACCAACCCCTCTTCGTCTTCTATAATCATCAGAACTTCTATACCAAAGAGCTTACTAACGTCTTAAATCCTCCTTGATGCCCCAGATGGGCCTACCAAACTGCTTAAGACTCTGCCCGATCAACCACATAGTTAAAGAAGATCTCAAAGCCTAGTAACTCCTTTCCTGATATTTCATCAAGCCACAGTTCTGGAAACCCAAAGTATGAAGAGTCATGCACTTCCTTAATGAATTGACCATTTAGGTTCTTGAAAAAGGGTACCATCTCAAGAGTCTCAGATGCTTCTGATTGATACTTCATGAACTCTCCTTCAACTGTCTTGATCTGTTTGTGCTTTGCATCTGATTTCACCACATGAACATGCCCCCCGCTTTGGATAGACAGATGCCTAATGAAGATGGTGGGGTCAAATTCTTCCAAATGCTCACTAAGAGCATTGATTGATTAGTGATTTGGAAGAGGATTTGTGGTTACATTAGGCTGTTTAGGTCGGAGCTCAAACTTTTTAGCATCATAAAGGTCTTTTATAGCATGTTTCAAATTGAAACAGTTATCTTTGGTATATCCTTCTTGGCAATGATAGTGGCAGAATAGGTCTGGATTATACCAATGTGGCTTTAGCTCAGGAATAGGCCTTGGTTGAATCGTGGAAATCAATCCGGCCTTCGCTAATGCGCTAAAAATTGAACTCAGGGGTGCACCCAAATTAGCGAACTGCCTCTTAGGTCGACTGGGAGGAGTTGTCCCTTGCTCTAGTGTGAACGGAGCTACCATTGTGGACGATGTTGGTGCCGCAGAAGGGAGAGTAGACATTGTGGCATTGACCCCTGAGCTTTTCTATTGTGGAGGTCTTCTGCTACTACTGGACTCAGTTGCAAACCGATCCATTTGGGGGAGTTCCTCTTGGAAGATGGCATCCTCAACTTGTTGTGCCAGGACTATCAAACCATCAAAGTTGAGGATGGGGAGAGCAAACAAAAACTTTCTATATGGGTCTCACAATCCTCTCACTATCATTCCCAGTTGCTCTCTCTCATTTGGCCTATCCCACATCTGAGCCGCTTTGTCACGAAACCTTTTCAAATAGCTAGTGAACCCTTCACCTGCTGCTTGCTTTGTTATTTCCAACTGTCTCCTGGTCAACTCAATCTCTGTATTATAGGAGTATTGGCTAGTAAATGCCTTCATCACATCGTCCAAAGTGTGGGTTGAGGGAGAATCTAGGGCCATTAGCCAATGGTGAGCAGCACCAGTCAGTGAAAATTGGAAGGCCTGCCCCAGTTGCTCATCCATGAAGCCTCGGCCTCCCCTCAACTGGCCAATAAAAGATCTTAAGTGAGTATGGGGATCACCCCTACCATCAATATTCTCAGAGGTCCATTTAAATTTTTCTGGCAACCTAACATGAGGAAAGAAACACAACCCTTCTGTATCAATGATTTGATCTTCAACACCTTTAAGGTTCCTAATCAAGTGTTCAAGGCGACTAACTTTATCCTTCAACTCTTCATTCTCAAGACTTTCAGACTTTCCTATAGCAGGGCTTTTGTCAATCACAACATCATCCTCAACACCTAACACATTGGGGTGAGGAACAACCCTAGAACTATGGAGACGACTCCGTTGGTCCTGAACTTCTGCCGGTTGGGCAACACTAGCCTGAGCTTGCATCATCGCAGTTAAGTTTGCTAACATCTCCTCAATCTTAGTGACACAAGCCTCCATGGGGTCGGGATTTGCTGGTGAAATGTTATCTTGACTCATGGTATCTGTACCCTCTGGGGAAACGGGAAACACTTCTAATGAGGGTTCTGGTGAAAGCCTCACTAGTCTAATTGAATTAGGACCTCTGACCCACAAGGGTAGGGAATGGCCTTCTGGATGAGAAATGGTGCCTCAACTGGGTAGAATATAATGAGAAAGTGAAACTTTGGATTACACTCCTTATTGGTACCGGAAAATGGACAAAAGGAAGGATGAGATGGTAACAAGTACATTCTCCTATGTGAGCACAACTAGGGTCAAAGCATGCACAAACAAGGACAACTATACCAAACAAGGGTTAGGTTAATTGAGAGTGGTATCAACTTAGTGGTAAACTGAAAGGAGGTGCCCGTAAGTTGAAGAGACTCTCAATTGATAGATCAAACAAGGTGGTTCGTGTAAAAACTTCCATATAGGCAGATCTACATCGAATCAATCACCAAAAACCATGGTGGACAAATTTGGGTCCACCATTAACATCGAGATAGCATGTGTGAAACCTTTACCAAGTTGAGACCTATACCACATTGGACTGGTGGTGTTAGCATATAGCCACGGTACCAATCATACGGTGCAGTTGTACGAATCAACAACTAGTGTAGTTATAAACACTAGCACCTTTAATGTTAATGATAAATCCAATCCTTCCATTGGCGAATGGTAGATTGAGACGGGTAAAAATGACTACAAGGGCTTCCAACATGAACCGCAAACAATATTACATTAGTTGTGTTGATCCTAGTCATTGGTTCTATGTCCAAGTATATGATGCATGTTGGTTAGGTTTAGGACCGGCAAGGCTACCTTGACAAGACCGATATACCTATCACCCGTATACACGGAATGAATTAGAGGCACGTGGCCCCTTTGATATACCAATTGGGGAATAGCTCAAGCAGATCGATCTCAGAGTGTTAACCAATAGCGTCTCTTTGGGCACACCTAAATGTGTGTGATCTCCCTCAAGCATGCAAGGTAACACCCTCGCCAATAAGTTCCATATTCCAGACCTAAATGGCACGGTATCAAGGGGTGTGATGTAACTGGGGGCGGTCCAAACATATGTGAGGGACCTTGGCAGCTACACCACGGGGGTGAATAAGGGTAAGGCATGCTATGCTCAATGCAAGAAGTGTATGCAAGTGATGAAAAATGAAAAATAACATGTCAATATACAAACAATAAGGTACAAACAAAGCTATACAAACAATGGTCAATCAAGAGTCTGACATCCCCAGTGGAGTCGCCACTGTAGGTATCATGGACCTTCGTCGGGATCATGATATGGTGCGTAGCGCATGTACATACGCTGGAGTTCAACCCTAATGAGATGAGATAGCATCCCCTGGTCATCAAATGCCAAGGGGGGATACACGTTATGAGTAAAAGGGAGTCACCACCTAGAAAGGATCTAGGACCCATGAATGTCTCCCCCAATCAAGTTAGAGAAACTAATGACTCTGATGGATAAGGCTGGTTTGCACCAAGATTCTAGACAAGTGTTAAGTGACAGACTGGGAAGGTGTTAGGCACCCAGTCTGCCCGACCCTAAGGCCGGTCTTCTTTTGTTTGACCAAAGTTTGTTTGTACCCTACTAACTAGTCCTAAATCTAGGTCACTGAAAACCCTAAACTATGTATCTGAGCATGACATGTGAAAACCCTAAACCAAGTGTCTAAATTATGCTAGCTAGGTTATGATGTAAATAATGAAATGATTACGCTAATAAAAAAGCAAATTAAAAAAAAACTTAAATTAAACTAACTCAATTAATTGAGCCTAACCTAGATAGATGATTAATGAATTTATGAAATCCTAAATTGAATTCATTAAAATGATTAATCCCAATCCCTAGTAATTTGTGAAATAAATTATTGCAATCCTACTTAATCTAATTGGTAAAAAGATTTATAAATTAAATGAGACTTAATTAATTTATAAAAAAATGAAATGGATTAATTACATTAAATGAATGCATTTTTACTAATCTACCTAATCTAGTATAGGAGGATTAAAATAAACCTAAAGTTTAATTAAATTAATTATGAAACCTAATTACACTAATTATGTTTACCTTAAGCTAATCTAAGATGAGTTAAACATTTTTCAAAACCCTAGTTAAGCTTATGAGAAGAGAATCTTTTAACTAATTAATCTAGTTAATTACCCTACATTAAATAACTAATTAGTTGATTGATTAAAATAAACAAACCACTAGAGGGAAAAATATTGGTAATTACACAAGTTTAATAAATTGAATTGAATGAAGAAACCAAATGCAGTGATTTAAAAAAAAACTAAATTAACAAACCACAATTGAATAAATAACAATTGAAATGACTAATTAAGTTAACTATGTTACTTTAATCAATCTGGATTAGTACTATATTGATGCGAGTGAGGATTGGAGTATAAAAGATATGAGATTGTAGAAAAACCTAGATCCCCAATACGCACCTAATGCTACGAGCCGGTTTGAGGGGGGCCCAGCCACACCCTTCCTAACATACGCCCTAGACTACGTCCCATACATTATTTAGAGGGAAATAAAATGAAATCATTTGATTTTAAATTTTAAAATTAGAGGAATCCCAACCCTAAGTTCTAGGACTGGATACATTACAGACCTGAAATCAAACCAAAATGGATAAAATAAAAAAAAAAAAAAAAAAAAAAACAAAAGGAGGGGAAATCAAACCAAAATGGATAAAAGAAAAATAAAGAACAAAAGGAGTTGAAGATTCCATATAGAAAACATAAATGAAATAACATATTGTGGGCATTACAAATATGGACTATCGAATCAGCAAATTAAAGAAATTACAAAAAACAAGAAAATAAAATAAGAAGAAGAAGAAGAAGAAGAAGAAGAAGAAGAAGAAGAAAAAGAAGAAGAAAGGAGGTTCGGTGGTTGCTAGTTAGTAGTTGCAGCAGCAGGGAAGAAGAAGAGAAGAAGAAGAAGAAGAAGAAGGAGAAAGGAGGTTCAATGGCTGCGGGTTAGTAGTTGCAGCAGCGAGGAAACAGAAGAGAAAAAGAAGAATGAGAGAAAGAGAAGAGGTGAGTTGCAGGTTCGGTTAAGGAAAAAGAAAGGAAGGAGAAGGGAGTGGAGAGGGTTCGGCCATGGTAAAAGAGAAAAGAAGAGAAGAAGAAGAAGAAAAAGAAGAAGAAGAAGAAAAAGAAGAAGAAGAAGAAGAAAAAGAAGAAGAAGAAGAAGGAGAAAGGAGGTTCAATGGCTGCTGGTTAGCAGTTGCAGCAGTGAGGAAACATAAGAGAATAAGAAGAATGAGAGAAGGAGAAGAGGTGAGTTGCAGGTTCGGTTAAGGAACAAGAAAGGAAGGAGAAGGGAGTGGAGAGGGTTCGGCCATGGTAAAAGAGAAAAGAAAAGAAGAAGAAGAAGAAAAAGAAGAAGAGGTTCCAGGTTTGGAAGAAGAAATGGGAGGTGGTTGCCATGGAGAAGGGAAGGAGAAGAAGAGGAGGGAGGCGGCTGATTTTCTACTATAGGGAAAAGAAGAAAGAAAGGAAGAAGAGATGGGGGAAGAGATTAGGGCTTGAGATCCTAATCTAAGGGTTTATATCTACAGAACAAAAATAAATCAAAAATAGATCAAATCAGACCTACTTATTAAGTGAGTATACTAAGCCACAAATAAAACCGATTAACTGAATAAAGATATAACAATAAAAGAAAGCAAGACAAATTAAAATGAAAAATAAAGCGAATTAGCAAAAGCAATGGATTGGACCCAATGACCCAAATTAAACTATATTGAACCCAATTAAAGCAAGATAAACCCAATTGAACTAAAATCAACTAATTCACGTTTAATAAACCATACTAAACCAAATTAAAGCTAAGTAAAGCTAATTAACTTAAATGAACCAATTAAACCTAAATACACCAAACTGAATCAGAATAAACCAATTAATATCTAATAAATCACATTAAACCGAACTGAAACTAATTAAACCTAATCTATTAAATTAGATAAACTAGTTCTAAATTGCAATTGGGAGAAAAAATACCTTAAACCCGGCTTTAATCAAGAAACAAGGGGAGATAATCCTTGTGCTTGAAGCCCCAAATCGAACCGAACCAGACTAGATCTCCTAGCTCAAGGAAGGATTAATGTGTTAAACTTTTAGACTTAGAGAATATTTGATTTTAGAGGGAAGAAGTTAGCCAAAACCTTGATGGGGCCATCCTCTCTCCCAAATTCTCAATTTTTTTCTCCTCCCTTTTGGAAGAGAGGAAAGGCTATACTTATAGCCTTGGGACTTGAGACAATTCTCTCTTATTTCCGATGTGGGACTAAAAAACTAGAGAGAATTATCCAAAAAGGCTTGTTTTTGGACAGAGGGGTTTGGGCGCCATGTGGCACTCCTTGGTTGCTTGGAATGGAATCTGATACCGAACTTTGGAGTCAACTTCCGGGGGTCATATCTTTCAAACCGTTAGTCAGAATTCGACGTGTAATATGTCATTAGAAAGCTCAGTCCGAGCACTATCCAATGATATAAGAAATGATTGTGGTCTCGACCAGGAACCTTTACAAAAATATGCATAAAGTAGGAACCCAGATCAGATAATGAAAGAGAGAATCGGGTGTCGATTCGCATTGTTCTCACATCAAAATGTAATGTCCGACTGGAGGGGACAAATGACAATAATCCATAACATCAAATTCTAATTTTTGAAAACATTTTCTTTTGAAAGTTTTAAGGGAAACATGGTCATTTTCTACTTTAAGCTTGAAAATTCTCCAAGTCTAAAATGTCTAACATGTAATTCTTCATATTGTCATCATTGCCGGGGGGTGACAAAATTCGGTGTCTACACAAACCAATCTGGACCATATTGTCTTCTAGGTGGGTTTTTTCAAAGTAGGCTGGGCTATCTAGTTTTCTAGGTAGGTTCTTTCAAACCGGGCTGGGCTATCTAGCCTTGTCAATTACATGAAAGAAACTCACTGCTCTTTCCACCCTGTAAAAGACAATAACAATTGATTTGGATTTTTTATTTGAATTTTGAATTTTGATGCTTGATTTGGAATCTTTTAATTCTTGCTTTTGATTTGGAATTTTGTTCATTGATTTGGTTTGAATTTTGAATTTTGATGCTTAATTTGGAATCTTTTAATTCTTGTTTTTTATTTGGAATTTTGAATTGGAATTCCAAAATACTTTTTTTTCTATAAAATGGGCCCTCTCCGTTGTTCATTCTTAATTTTAGCTTTTTTGAGTGAAGTGAGTTCCTGAAACTCTCTGGTTTTTCTTGAAATTTTCCTTCTATGTTGTTGAAGTTTCGCTTCTATGTTCTTGAAGTTTCTTCATTTTGTTCTTGGAGTTCTTGAAGATTTTAATCCTATTCTTGAGGGAGGATTTATTTAGAGAATTTGATATTCTTGTGGGCTTTAGTGCAATTTGGGAAGCGTTCCAGGGTTTCTTATAACTTTGGAAAGTTTCTGGGGCTCTATGTGATTTTGGAAAATTTTTAGGGCTTTTTGCAGTTTCTGAAAATATGGCTGAAAGGAGGAAGAGGAAGACTCTGGGAGAGGTCCAGCTTTAGAGTTTTAGCAGTCCTTCCCACAGGGATGAGGGCCTGGCCGACTAGTATTCTGGGTAGACTCTTCACAACAGTCGGAATCATATCTGCCACTCCATATGGGGTTCCTGGCTAAGTCTTTATGTTTTATTCATTATTGTGATCATCTTTTACTTCTGTTTTGTTCTCTTTTTTTTATTTATTGTATTTTTTTTTTGATTTTTATTATTTTTCTTTATTTATTTATTATTATTATTTATTTATTTCCATTAGCATGAGGGGAAGGAACCACCTACCTTGGCCTCCTATGGCCATCCGAATATGGTTCAGTCCTGGTATAGGATGCTCCCTCGCATGGTGAAGGAGATGGTTGATGATACCTATCTGTGCTGATTGGCCCTTGTAGAGACTTGGAAGTTTAATCCTGCATTGGTGGGGGCCCTGATGGAGTGGTGGTGGCCGAGTACTCACACTTTCCACCTTCCTGTTGGTGAGATCACCATTATACCTATGTGCTTCTATGCCTTGATAGGCATTCCATTTGGGGATAGATCCATGACCCTACCCGCAGGATTTTTTACTGCCACGAAGTTTATAGATCTGACCGGTATCACCATTAAAGCCAGCCAGACATGCATCCGCCTAGGGGAGATTAGTGCTCGATGGCAGAAAGTCAGCTTAGGGGAGAATCAAGGCAATATGTCTTAGATAGCACGTTCCTTTCTGCTATTTTCCATGGGTCAGTGCCTCTTCAGTGACGTCCAAGGGGGAGTAGATATCCGTCTGGTGTACTTCCTCAGAGATCTTCGCACAGTAGATTCCTGAGACTGGGGCTAGGCCACCTATACATATCTCCTATGGTCCCTGAACCTGCTATCCTATGGAGATAGGAGCCTCAAGGGGGCAGGCTACATTATCTAGGTAACTTTCCTTCTCATATCCATTTTCTTTCAGTCATTTGGTCTGCACTTTCTTACTTTCATTTCTTGAAACAACCCTAGTGTTTTGAGCACCTGGGGACCATAGACCCTAAACTAAGGGATCCTGAGACATTCTTCTTCTCCTTGGTGTTTTGAGCACCTAGGGCCCTAACGCCATCCTCCGGGGACCACTGCTCGTTCTCTTTTGAACGATCTCACTGAGGTATGCCATGTCTGACATTGAAATTCTATTTTCATGATGTTGTACTTACCTTTCCTTGGTTTTGCAGGTTACCTGGAGACCATTCTATGACCCTGTATTTCTGGATTCCAAGAGAGTCGCCTTGGCTCATCAATTGTCTGAGAACTGAGTCCTTTTTTAGGGCATGTGGGGCCACGCCTAGTACTTAGGAGAGAGTAGTACCCCAATGGTCAGAAATCGATCCACACCCTTCTCCCAGTCTTCCTCCACCCACCATGCACTGTCCAGAGATCAACCCAATCGACGAGATGAGTGCTTGGCTAACGGATTATGGGAGGACTCCTTTCTTGATCCGGATAGGGACTACGGAGCCTTCC
The DNA here is from genome assembly GCF_013358625.1 of Macadamia integrifolia. Classification (NCBI taxonomy): domain Eukaryota; kingdom Viridiplantae; phylum Streptophyta; class Magnoliopsida; order Proteales; family Proteaceae; genus Macadamia; species Macadamia integrifolia. The sequence goes on from NC_056567.1 coordinate 13,777,005, forward strand.
TGGAGGAGGAGACAGTGTGCACCCTTCTCGGTCCTGATGGTCCAGTGGTATGTTGCACTTTCTTGAGTATTTTCTACAGATTCTTCCTTATTTTGGTCTTGATTGATGTTCTTTCAGGGGAGAGTAAGATGTGTAGATCCTTTTGCCATTCAGTCGCATGCCAATGCTACCAATCCTTCACAAGCAGGGCCCTCTACCCCTACCTTGACCTATCCCAACGCAGCCAACCCCCATCTCCCTCATCTTCTGAAGCCGAACACAGATGTAGACACTTCCTTTGGGCTGCCTATTCCTTATGATTATGTGAGCATCTGATCATTTTCCAATTAACTCTTAACTTCCTTTGGCAGATATGCTCTTTCTCAGGTGTCCCCAGAGGTCTATGCTAAGATTAGGAGGATGCACTATAGCCTGTGCGAGGTGATAGTTGCCAAGGATCGGGAGATTGCCTGGCATGGTGCACTAATTGAGGACTTGACCCAAAGGCTGGAGCAGGTTGGACTCGCATCTGTGGATTCCCTGGTGCTTCATGAGGATGGTTCAAAGTACGGTTCAGATGATGGGTTCTGACCCATAGGGATTTGTTCCTGTATTTCCTGCAAATACAAACACATGGATATTTTCTTTTTTTTTTTCTTTTTCCCTTCCCTTATTTGTTCATTATTTATTTCAGCATCTTTATGAAAACTTACTTTTGGCTTAAAGAAAATCTTTCTTCCCTTTTTTTTTTTTTTTTGTTTTTTGTTTGCCTGCAATGCTTAGGCACAATCCATTCCATAACTCAAGTCATAACTAGAATAATCGGGATAACATGAAAATCCAAATACTTCCTCATTCCATTACCAAGTAAATTACATGAAAAGGAGGACAATTTTTCGACCACAGATGGGATTGGTAAATAACAAGGTGGGGACACAATTCTTGAGGTGGGTGAAAGTTCACTAACTCTTCTGAGTCTGTCTCCTCGAGCCCGTATTGTTGGCTAATGTACATAGGCAAATAAAAGGACATGTGAGTCAATCCCATCAATCTGACATAGTTGTGGCTAGGGGTCTTTATCATAAAATCTTCTTGTGGCTTCCCTAGGCACCTCTATGTGATAACCTGCATAGCCCTTTCCTGCAGGTACTTTTCCCAATCGGCGATAAGGTTGAATTCCGGAACTTCTCTATTATCTCGATAGCAAAAAACTCAGAGTGGGCTTCCCCTTAATGGCTTGGTGAGCTTCAATTTCTCGAGGAGCCAAATCTGAAAAATAGCAGGACTCCCCTAATAATGATCTAGTCCAAATCTATGGCCATATCTCATGTCATCAAATCCCTTAAAACTTTCTGTAAGAACCGTAGGGACGATGTCATCTCCCTTCTTCAACTGTTTTACTACCTCAATCAGAACAGATGGTGCACCATGCCTGGGAGTGTGGAAACATAACAAGCTATCATGCAAAGTAAATAAGCATCTAGGGATCTCTACTGATGGATTCCTCCCATTGGTAGATATTAGATGAAGATCGGAGCCACCTTCAGAATGTCGATCTTCCCATACCTGACAAACTACTTTACTTCTTCTTCTTTCCATATGAAGAAATCCTAAATCTCCTCTAAGTAATCTTCCTTCAAAGAGGGTTGGAGCAAACTGCCTTTGGGTGGAGATAGCATACAAACCCGAAATTCTTCAAGAGTTGGGAAAATCTCCACTAATCCAAACTGAAATACATGCAAGTTGGCATCCCAGTGTTGAGGCACTTGTTGGAGCGAATGGTGATGTAGCTTCACACATCCAACCTGGCCAAGAAATGACACATTCATGGATTCCAACAATCCTGGTGCCCTCATATTTATATCTAAGGTTCATTTCCTCAACGTCTTATCCAATGAGCCCATGAGTTTTTCTGAAACCAATACAAACAACGAGACATGATGTTTTATCAAAGAATTACACATTAGCTAATGATTCAAACAAGCCTTTAGCACTGTTGCATCAAGCTCTTTTTTTTTTTTTTCTTTGACTGATCAAGGGTGGGGAATAAACTGACCTTGATAAACTGGTGCCGGGTGGTGATTTTCTTTTAGGGGATAGAATCCTGGATAAGAGTGGATGGGCCATAGGTGAATGACAGATATCTAATGGTCTTGCATGCCAAATGACGATTCTTGGGGAACACAAACTATGATGATCTTTTAAGGTACTTTGACTATTAATCAAGGAATCGACTTATTGCCTTTAGATGGTTGAGACCACATTTGCACATGTCAAGTTGCCTACGTATCCCTCGAAAGGAATCAGGTCTGATGTAGTTCAGGCTATTTGCCCTTTCAGACATAATATTTCTTAAGTTGATCGATGTTGACCAATTCGGGTATTTCTTTATCGTTGTGGACTACGAGTTTTATAGCTTTTCCTGGTTGAATTTCTATGACAGTGAATGGGTCACTCTAGTTGGGCCTGAATTTTCCTCTTGGGTCATGAATTGGGGCTCCTTGTTCTCGAAGAACAAGTTCGCCTTCCTCTATGTGACGGGGCTTCACATTCTTGTTAAAGGCTCTAGCCATTCTCAGTTGATATTTTTTCAGATTATCCATAGCTTTCACACGCCTTTCATCGAGAAAATTGATCTCATCATGTCTGGACTTCACCTATTCTCCTTCAGGTAGTTGACTATCAAGGAGTACCCTTAAGGACGGTACCATGATTTTCATGGTTAGAACCGTCTCAATTCTATATACCAAAGAGAAAGGTGTTGCCCATGTCGAGGATCGTACAGAAGTCCGATATGACCATAAGGCAAGGGGTAACTTATCAGCCCAATCCTTGTGTGTTTCTGCCATTTTCTTCAGAATTACTCTGATGTTCTTGTTAGCTGCTTCTACTACCCCATTGGTCTACGGCTTATAAGTGGTAGAGTGATGCCTTATGATATCGAACTTTGTACAGATTTTGTCGGTCTTACCCCAGAAGTGGGATCCCTAGTCTGATATCAATTCTTGAGGTACTCCATATCACGCAATGATATTTTCTTGGATGAATTTGGCTACCTTAGCAGATGTGAGGACTATATAGGACTGAGCTTCTAGCCACTTGGTGAAATAATCAATGGCTACCAAGATGAACTTGTGGCCATTAGATGCTTTAGGGTTGACCTTTCCAATGATATCAATGCCTCAAGTGAAGAATGGCCAAGGTGAACTAAGTGAATGCAACTCTATTGGTGGGATATGTATGATATTAGCAAATATCAGATAGTTGTTACATTTTCTGACAAAGTCCACGCAATTTGCTTCCATTGTGCTCCAGCAATATCCTAGCTTGAGGATCTTCTTAGATAACATCTTTGCATTTATGTGGGGTCCATAGAGACCTTGATGAATTTCTTCCATGATAGTTGTAGCTTGTTCCTCATCTACACACAACAACTGTATTCTGTCATAGGATCTTTTGTATAACAGATCCTCTTAGAGAATAAACTGGGTGGCATATCTTCTCAAAAAATTCTTCTCTCTGTCATTTGCTTCTACTGGGTACTTCATTTCCCTGATGAAATCCACTATGTGAGCAACCAAGACCGACAATCCATAGTGAGAGAGTTCATAGAATTCTGATAAATGGGCCTACTTCTTTGTTCTACCAAGAATGGTCGGACTCTAGCTATAGGGTTGCACTCTACCATAGAAGCCAAGGTTGCAAGGGCATCAGTAAACTTATTGTTATTCCTCTGGAAGTATTCAAACAAAATCTTTTCAAAGTGTTCAATCACCTCTTCCAAATATTCTTGATATGGCTTTAACTTTTCATCTCTAGTTTTCCACTTTCCTTGCGTCTGACGAATGACAATGGATGAATCTCCATAAATCTTGATCCTTTTCACCCCAATGGTTAAAGCAATTTCAAGCCCCAAAGCACAGGTTTCATATTCAGCAATATTGTTGGTACAGGGGAAGTCAAGGTAAATTGATGAAGGCCAATAAAGGCCGTCAGGAGTGACTAACAATATTCTCGTGCCACATCCCTTCTGATTGGCTACTCTATCAAAGAATAACTACCATTCATTGACTATATCTTCTTCCTCTACCACTATGATTCCTTCATCGGGAAGGCATCATCCAAGGATCTTCCATCTTCTATGGGGTGAGCAGCCAAATGATTAGCTATGGACTGATCATTGATATGTTTCTGAGTAACATAGGTGATGTCAAACTTTGATAGCAGAAGTAACCAACGGACCATCCTTCCTGTTAAGGCTAGGTTCTCGAAGAAATATTTGATGGGATCCATCTTTCAGATCAAATGCACCGGGTAGGAAACCATGTAGTGTCGCAACCTTTTAGTTGCCTAAATCAACGCAGCACAAGTTCTTTCCAAAGATGTGTACCAGGTCTCATATTCTAGAAACTTCTTGCTGAGGTAATATATGGCATGCTCTGCCCCCTTTTCTGTATACTACTATACTAGCATAGAGCCCATGGAATATTTTTCCATGGACAGATACAATAGAAGTGGTTCTCCTTCCACTGGCGGTGTCAATACTGGTGGGTTCATAAGGTACTCACTAATTTTGTCAAAGGCTTGTTGGCATTGGTCATTCCATTCCATGGGCTGATCCTTCTTCAGCAGCTTAAAAATTGGTTCATAGATTGTAGTCAGCTAAGCTATGAATATGCTAATATACTGGATGTGACCCAAAAATTCTCATATTTGCTTCTCAGTCCGAGGCGTGGGCATTTCCTGAATTTTCTTGATCTTGGTAGGGTCAACTTCAATACCTCTTTCACTCAGTAAGAAGCCTAACAACTTTTTCGTCGTTGCCTTGAATACACACTTCTGAGGGTTCAACTTCAGAGCTTCTATTTTATTGGCTTTGCCCAGGGTAAGCTGGCAATCGATGCTGCATGATGTTGGGGTTGATACCAAGCATATCCTCGTAAGACCAAGCAAAGACCTCGATGAATTCCTTCAGAAGAATAATCATCTGTTCTGCTTCTTCTTCATCAAGGGTAGTGCCAATTTTTTCCTCTCGAAGGCATTGGTCGGTTCTTAGATTAATAACCCAGGTATCCTCACGGATGGGTTGGGCTTTCTTCGGTTTGCATTATTTTATTAATTCTTGATATTTATTAAGTTCATCATCGGAAAAAGGAGGCAACTCATACTTGGAATCAGAAATTTCATTCATGAAAGAAGATGTAATAGACTCGACATACAAGGACTCTGGACTCTTCTTAAGAGGGGAGGTTGACACAGAATCATAAACAACAAACTCGACTACAGACTTAATAACTGGCTTGATGCTTTTGCCAGGGGTAATCAAGCTGGTTGACTTGCAAACTTAAAGTTTTCCCCAATGTTTGTCCAGTTCAGAAGTGGTTCAGTGGCTTGATGGTTGAGGATATGTGGCAAAGGGCCTTCTTCTCCTTCTGAGAAAGTTACTGTATTTCTTCAGGGGCGTAATGATTCTTCTGGACAAGTGCCCGCTTCCTGATGAATACCAACTGATCAATCTCGTGCTCTCGGAAACCAAACTTTCTGAGGGGTGAAGATCGATGGAGACTGCTCAATCCTTTTTCTATGAAGTCTATCTTTTCGAGCTTGTTAAGCCATCCGATTGCCTTAGTCACATCTTGACCACCTTCATGAGCCTTCCCATTGCAATTAATTCAGGCACAGTACATACAAACCATCATCTTTTGTGCTCTCCTCTGTTTTGCATATGTGCTTCTTCCTCCAAAAGGATGGGGCTTGAGTACATGCAACTCTTGGGCCCTTGGCTCTTATAGGAGGGAGAAAATGAAGCCTTTCACATCAAGAGAAAGTGGTAGACTCTAGGTGAGTCTTATCTTCTTTTCCCACTCCCTTTTCAGGAGGACTCAAGGTGGCTCTTATAGGGCTTGAGTACATGCAACTCTCGGGCCCTTGGAGTAGTGTTGTGGGGTTGCCAGAGGTGAACCCATCTTCAATCATTGTAACTTTTGCTATCCTAGTAATGTAGCTGTCTTGGTCACTTTCCTTAACCAGCATTTTCTGTTGTTCCACTTTATGAGTTACCCAATCGAACTCGTCTTGGAAGAACACTTCAAGTCCTGGTTGCATCTTGGTAGCGGTTTCATCAAACTATGCCTCCACATTTTCGTAAAAAGGGAAGTCCTCTCCTTCTTTCACGAAGTACCCATTGAGAGTAAGGTAGTAAGTGATAGATCTTCGTAGTCATCCTCAGCACTTTCTGCCCTTTGACAGTTGGGGGAGTGTACCCGAGACCATTCTTCCCTTTGTTCACTACCAAACTAGGCTGCTTTGGAACTCCTTGATGATATTTCCCTAGCCCCATGCTAGGAAAGTATTGCATATTCTTCATCATTTGATTCATTGACAGACTCCAGATGGCTTCATAGTTAGCTGGGATTGTCTCCTTTGGAGCTTCTTTGTCAATGGATGCACATGTTGTGTCTAATTCAAAACCACTCAGTTGAACCTCCAAGTCTTGTTCTTCCCCCTTTTCAATGTTGGCCAAAGAGCTAACCACTTCAGGATCTTCGACCACTATGACCACCTTTCCCTCATAAATGAACTTCATTCTTTGGTGAAGACTAGAAGATACTGCCTTCATAGGATGCAACCAAGGCCTTCCCAAGAGCATGTTAAAAGTTTCCAGTCTATCAATGACTTGGAATCAACATCAAACTTCACTGGTCCAATCTTTACAGCAAGGGTAATGATGCCAAGGATCTTCCTCTTGGTATTATCATATGCCCTTATGGTTTGGGTGGTTGGCCTCGTTTCTTCCAAGTTAAAACTGATACTTTTTGCTGATCTCAATGGTAGCACATACAAAGTGGACCGTTGTCAACAAGAACCTGGGGAACCACTTTGTCAAGGCATTCAACCATAATGTGGAGAGCCTGATTGTGTTGGGATTCCTTTGGAAGGTTAGAATTTGAGAACATTAATGATTGCACCGCATATGTTGCCCCTACTATATGTACGAGGTGTGTCAGATTTATCTCGATTGGCACTTGCACATTAGCGAGAGACCTCAAGACTGCTTCATGGTGCAAAGGGGACGCCATCAACAATCTCCATATGGAGATATTTGCTTGGGACTTCCTGAGTTGAGCCAAGACTGGGTTCTCTAGCTTTTTCTTCATGCTGTTAGTTCCATCCTCGTTAGCCCTTAGCTGTTCTACTGCTAGAGGCTTGCCGTTGTAGTCTTTCCCACTTCTAGTTTCTATCATGTTGATTAGTTTTTTCACACTAATCTCTGTGGTATAAGTATCTTCATCATCACTATAGATTAGGGTGATTATCCCCACCATAGAATCTTTTTCTTCTTCTGATTCCCCTTCCCTACTTGGGGTGGGAAGTCGAGGACCTCCATAAATATCCACAGCCCTGGCTCATAGCTTCTTGACTGCATTGGAAAGATGTTAGAAAGTAGCGTCTACTGCCTCTGCAATTGTGTCATCTGGTCCTATTTCCTCTAGATCATCCAATTGCTCCTGGTAGCAACAATCACTGATGGTTACTTACCCCAACATTTTGTCAATTTCTTCTATCCTTTCCTGCATCTTTAATGTAGTGGAGTATACTTCGCACAGATTTTGTTTCGGCTCGACTAGGAAATCTGGTTTATCCAAATAAACTTTCATTGGCTCTCTAGATCCTTCATCACTTTCTGAATCTGATGTAGAATCATCTCCTCCCATGCAGAGAGAAGGGTAAATGCCACCTATAGGGTCAGCTATTAGATCATCACCACCTAATAGCATAGACTGAGAAATATGTCTGATCTTCTGGTGAGTAATATTTTGACTCATCATCATAATCATTGTACTAAGGCCCTTGGTAGTCATGCGAGTCTGGATACCCATCATCCTCTCGAGAATCAGAGTCCTCCCCATCCTTCTCATCTTCATTTTCATCCTCATCATCATTGTCATCATCCTCTTCTTTGTTAATTTCACTCCCACTTAATTCTTCATTAGATTCCTCATAATCATCAAATTCTTTGGCATCCAAATACTCGTAGTATTCAGAGTGTACGTATCGAAAGATTTTCATAGGGTTGGTCCTATCATTACTGGCTCAAAGTTAGACTAGTCCTGACTCAGCATCCTCAGTGTCACTTCCAATGTGGATTAAGGAAGAGTATTCCTTAATCTGCTTCCCTATGGCCAATGTGGTTACTGCTCTGAGAAGATCAGTTGTAAGCTCTTCAATTACTTTTGGATTATCTTCTGAAGCTACAACAGGCAGAATTGATCACTCTCCTGGTCTTCCCCTAATGCATTTACTGACCCTTTTGATGAAGTCATCTTTGGAGAATCAGGTAGTGCAAGCATATCCTTCCAATCATACTCATCCATCCATCCTTCTTTTGGGTTATACACAGAACCTTGAGAATGGGATTAGTATGAGGGTGATGAGGGATATGAAGTGGGATGGTATGAAGATGATGTAATATGAGAGTTAGGATATAAAGACTAGGGGTGATAGGATGAAGAGGTTCCTCCACTTTGATGGTTGGGAAAAGGTTGATGATATGGCAGAGGCTAATAATATGGTGGAGGTTGATAATATGGTGGAGGTGGAAAATATGGTGGGGGTTGGTAATGTGGTGTGGTCGACCCTTCTATGGATGAGGAAGGATGAACTGCGGGCGTATGATCTTTTGATTCTTCTTCTAATGATTCTCTTCTTCTGGGGGTCCTTTTGACTCCAACCCTTTGACTCATGACTCTTTTGTAAGCTCGGGCATTCATATGATTCTTCCGAGCTCTAGGTACAATGAGTTGAGTGGGGTCACTCTCTTTAGTTTCTTCATCCAAATTGTTCACATGATTAGGGCGTGGATTGGTATTGACATTGGGAGGCTATCACTCTTGGAGCCACTGTCCCTAGAAATCCTTGCTTCTTTAACTTTTCATATGCGGCCATTACGGGCATTCTTAAATCAGAAAACTGCCATCTTGGGTGAGGGGCCTTTTGGGCGGGTGCATCTGCTTGTATTATGAAGGGCTATGAAGAAGTGGCTAGTGAGACTGACTATTGAACTGCACTCACCACATTAGTTTTCGGACCCTTTCCCCATCCGACTTGGGTCTTCTTGCTTGCATCTTGGGGGGATCCTTGATACTGGGCTTCTCTCAAAATTTTGTTCTCCACATGCATTTCAGTGGCTATTAAGGCATCAAAAGTTTGCAAATGTTGATAGTAAAGAACATCATAATAGGGTTTTGACAGGTTTTCTATCAATATCTCTACCTGCTCTACTTCTGAAGGCCTATCTGCCATCTTGGTAGCCTTGTCTCTGAATCTCATTAAGAAGGTGGTGAATCCTTATTTAGGCTACTGCCTCAATGCCTCAAGCTCCTGACATTTCACATCCACCTCAGTATTATAGGAGTACTGGTTGGTGAAGACTTTCACTACCATTGCCTAGTTTTGAGTTTGTGATTACTCCAACTGTGTGAGCTACCTCAATGTTGGTCCTGATAGGGTTAACATAAAGGCTTGCTCCATCTGGTTATCTGTAAGTTGCCATGACTTGGTGATACTAAGAAAGACTTTGAGATGAGCCTTGGGGTCTTCTGACCCATCAAACCTATTAGTCTGCCACTTGAATTTTTTTGGAATTCTTGCCCCAGAGAAAAAACTAATTTCCTCAGAATCCACTGCTTGGCCTTCTGAGCCTTTTTCTACTCGAATCATGTTCTCCAACTTCTCTAACTGCTCTCTGGGTTTCCTTTCTTTCTCCGTCTCTGGAGGCTCAAAGCAAATGTGTGCTATAAATTCATCTTCTTCATCTTTGATCACTTTCCTAGGAGGAGGGACCCTAGAATAGGCCCCTCGCTGACCATTTAGATGGGTATGTGAAGATCCTCTTTAACCAATCGGTCGGATATGCTCTGGTTCTCCTGAGTGAACTTGGGAAGAATTCCCATGATGACCTATAGCTCCATTCTATTCCACATCTCCCGTAGGCAGTGCCAGCTCATTCCTAGGATCAGCTTTGGGAGGGTTCTGAAGTGTATGCAATATGTGAGCTATTCCTCTCTTGACTTCAACCATTTCTATCTGCAAGGCCTCTACGGGACAGACCCAGGCCTATTTGGGTGTTTTCATGTTGGGTGGATCTATGTTTATTGGGTTGTAATCACCTGGTAGTGGACAATCTCGAAGAGATGACAGAGGTGATTCTTGACTTAGGCGAGTCAATCGATTACCCTGACGCATCCAAAAGGACCACGGAGAATACTTGAGGTGTGGAATTGTACCTGAACCAAAAGTGGTTTATTATAGGATTCTTGAATTCCCAACCCCTTGTTCATACATTCACTAAATTAACAACCATTGATTCATCCAAGGTAAGTCTGCTAAATGGTAGGGGTGGATAGGGTTTGATGCCCTTGTCCACCCAATGTCATAAGTGGGAAGTTCATACAAATGGCATGTTGAGAATATTCCCATAAGACATTCCATATAATAAAGTCATGTTTTCCTTGCTCTTTTCCCACTAGGTGTCCTTCCTCCTAATTTTTCTCGAGACTTCTTGGGACTTGATGTGACTGTGATGGGATTCCCCCTGAGTCACATATCTGGACATTCTTCTTAAGGAGGAGGGACACCTTTTATCTGAAACCCACTTAGGAAAGCAATTCCTTACACTGGGAATATAATATAGGAACATTCCTTTTCAAGACAGCAAACAAGTCCTACAGTTAGCTTGTGGCGCTCCTAGCTTCTCCATCTATTTTCTACATGATGAGAGCATGCTTTGGATGCAATAGGACCGACAATACTTCCTTGATAGGATCTATATACACAAAGTACATGATCCTTTTGATATACCCATAGGTATGAGATCAAGGAGGTGACTTCTTTTCCCATTACTCGTGACTACACACGAGGTTAAGCAACTAGCCGTGGGGTGGTGGAACTGTGAGTGATTGTGTGCAAAAGTGTAATGTAGGATAACCATCATTCGATCTAAGAATGTTGTAAAGTGCTCGGACCTCCCCAAGGGTGCTGGCATAAATATGGACATCCACGTCATTTGATGACGCATTAGATCTCAGAAGTTAAAAAGTGCACAGACCTCCCCGAGGGTGCTGGCACAAATATAACATCCTTACCATTTGACGATACCTTTCATTCTTGTATAGGAAGTGGATATCATTTGCTCTCAGAATACTCTCCATGACATGCACTAACCTCCCCAAGGGTGTGGGCATAACAAGGAGTCCCTCGCCAAATGATTTCACTTTGACCACGATGCATGATACAGTTAGTGAAGATAATTACAAACATGGGGTTAGCTAAACATGTTTTAAAACAAATGTGGTAGAAAATGTTCTTGCATTTAAAGGTAGCATCTAGTATCGGAAGCTTGACATTTATACCCAGTGGAGTCGCCACTGTGTGGGTAGCGGCCAGAAATTGATGAGAGATGTCTCTCTTCCCTTGGGGGAAAAAGGACTTGCATTCTGACCCCTATCTTCTCTCTTTCTTCACCTTCATATGAGGGGGAGGGGTTCGAGTCATGGTGTGCTTCACTTGTGGGCCTTGCACCTTCATATCACCGCTTGGAGATACGTGGAGGCCTATTTTGCAAGAGTGTGAAATTCATCATTTAAGATGGGGGTTTTGATGATGGTCCAATTCAGGGATTGGGATCATACAAATGGGGTTTCGAGTCGCCACCTAAGGTTATGGGCCTAGGACTCGGGGGTGGAACCGATTCCTGAGAAAACGGCCCAAAATTTGGTCTGGTCCAGAGATTTAGGGTGAGTGTCACTTACAAAATTGGGATGGTTTTAAGTACCCAATTTGCCTGGTTCAACCAGTCTTCTTGCTAGATGCTTGAAAACGAACATTTTCCACAATTATTACTATTCCACATGTATGGCTAAGTTATCACACATATATACAGTAATTGAATTCAAACTACTATATACACTAAAACAAAGTATGTATAAAGTCTACATTATGACAAGTTGGTTGAGAAATTATACCTGAACTTAACCCTTATTTCGGGTCAAGAGGCATGGGCCCCTGATTAGTACCAACTTCCTTTCTTGAGAGATGTTGATTGTGATGGTATTTGGATAGTGTTCCAACTAGGAACGGTTACTTTTGGATTGAGATTCGGACAGTGCTTTGGCTTGGGAAGGCTATTTTCAGATTTGGATTCGGATAGAGCTTTGGCCAGGGAAGGCTATTTCCGGGCTTGGGTGAGGTGGCACTCTGACAGAGCTTGGGCTAGGGAAGGCTATTATCGAATTTAGGATGAGGTGGCACTCTAGAAGAGCTTCCGCTGGGGATAGGCTAAGGAAGGGCTAGGCTGAGTTGGCACATCAGTCGAGCTTCCACTGGGAATGAAAATTTCTGGAAAGATTCCAGGGACACTCGGACAGGGGTTCAATAAGGAATGACTATTTATGAAAAGAAACGGGATGACCTAAAAATGGATTGAAGAACTCCAAAGTCCCGAAGAACACTTTAAAGATCTGAACAAAGTTTCAGATCTTAACAAAGATCTCTTTGTAGACCCGAAGAACCTAAAAAAAGGGGGGTTTCTATCTCAGGAATGCTAAAGAACGCTCAAGAACACTGAAGGGAGGTGGCTCAAAAACATACTATTTTTGGCTAAAAACTGGATCTAACTAAGAATTTGGATTGAAGATCCTCAAGATCCCGAAGAACACTTTGAAGATCCAAATGAGTTTTTGGATCTTGACGAAGATCGCTCTGAAGATCAGAAGAAAATCAAAAGGGGGAGGGGAGGAAAATTTCACTATGAAAGAGTGAAGGGGATTCTGGTGTGTTGGTCTATTTTTCTAATGGAGGGGATATTTATAGTTTTTTCGACCAAATAAGAGAGGAGGAATCCCTTTATCCAGTGGATGAAAGGGGGCTCTTTCCTAACGTGAGGGGATAGGACTTTTGTCCAATGGGTAAAGGGGGGAGTTGAAGGAAAAAATGGGTGGGGAGGGATTTTGTCCAGTGGGTAAAAGGGGGTTTTCGAAAAAATGGGAGGAGAGAGAAATTTTTACCAAAAAAAGGTGGTTTTTGGAAAAACATGAGGAGAGAAATTTTAGCTGACAAAAGCGATTTTCGAAAAAACCGAGAGGAGGGATGTGGGTGCGGTAGGGGGTGTAGGCTAGCAGACAATGGGTAGGGGCTATGTGCGGCAGGGGCTGTGTGTTGTAGGGGGCTGTGTGCGGTGGGGGGCTGGTGTGTGCTGTAGCCCATGGGTAGTAGCCTTGCGCCACTGCAAAGGGCAGCGAGCATGCATCGTAGCCATAGGCAGCAAGCACGCGTGCACCACATGCGATTATGAGTTTTTCTGGTAATGATTACAAGAGATCCGTCAGTCCAATTTTGGCATATCATATATCGTCGAAATCGTATTTCTGAGCACTATCCATATGTAAGGTCATCTTGACCGGATTCCTTCGTATATAAAAAGCCAAAATTGTACCCCCTTCTCTCCCGCACGAGGTTTTCTAGGGTTTATGGGTAGGGGAATGTTTCCATTAGCATCTCTATTGGTCAGAAGCCGAAAGTCGCTTCCAAGATCCATATTTTGTCATAGCTAGAGGAGGGTGAAAAAATTGGGTGTCTATAGGGGGCTAGGCTATGGTGGCACTCTGGCAGAGCTTTCACTGCGAATGGCTAATTTTACAAATATTCCAGAGGCAGTCGGGTAGATCTTTTGCTAGGAATAAGATATAGGAGGGCTAGGCTAAGGTGGCATTCCCATAGAGCTTCGACTGGGAATGGCTACTTTTGGAAAGATTTTGGGGGCACTTAGGCAGAGCTTCAGCTCGGAATGGCTATTTTTGGAAAGAAATAGATTGACCTAAAAATGGATTGAAGATCCCCAAAGCCCCGAAGAACACTTTGAAGATTTGAACAGAACTCCAGATCTTGACAAAGATCTCTTCATAGACCCGAAAAACCTCAAGGGGGGAGGGATTTCTACTTTTGGTAAAAACCAAGAACACTCAAAGGAGGGAAGCTAAAAAAAATTCTATTTTGCAAAAAATGCATTGAACTAAAAACTTGGATTGAAAATCTTCAAAGTTTTGAAGAACACTTCGAAGATCTGAAAAGGATTTCAAATCTTGAAGAAGATCGCTCTGAAGACCCGAAGAAACTTAAAGGGGGAGGGGAGGAGGAGAGAGGGCAGAGCTTCTCTCTATAAGGGTGGTTGTGGGGTTGTGATGTTAGTGTGTAAAATCCAAATGAAGGGGGTATTTATAGGATTCTTAAACTAATGAGGAGGGAAAGGGGAATTTTCTAGCCAATGGGGGCAAAAAGTGGGTTTTTTGAACTAATGGGAGGAAAGTATGAAAACTTGGACCAATGGGAGAGAGGGGGATTTTCTTGGGCCAATGGGGTAAAAGGTAACATTTTTTGGGCCAATAAGGTAAAAAGATTCTTTTTTGGGCCAATAGGAGGTTACGGTGTAGGGTACACTAGCGGGGTAGTGTATATGCACAAATGGGTGAAGAGATTCTCTCTTTAACGATCGGGTCAGTCGAATATAAATCCCAACCATTGACGGTGGTACACGAGGCTGGGTTGATGTTCATGAGGCATGATAGGAACAGGTGCACAGGGCTAGCAAGCAACGTGTATGGGTGTGCAGGCAGTGGTGTATGGGGTGCAGGTAGTGGCACATGGGTGTGCAGGCAGTGGTGCATGGGTGTGTGGGCAGGGGCACCAAGCATGCAGGTGGGCCACACAGGCTTGCATGAGAGGGTGCATAGGCACGCACGCGGGGGCGCACAGGCATGCACATAGGGGCACACAAAACTATATGCATGGGAATGCAGGTATGCAGATGGGGTTCTGCGCGGGGGTGTGCTATGGGCAGGCTCAATGGGCTGTTGTTGAGCGCAGGAAATGTGATTTTTCGAGGATGATTGCAGGAGATCTGACTGTCTGATTTTGACATACTATATATCGTCAGAATCGTATTTCTGAGTACTATCCATCCGTATGGTCATTATGATCGGATTCTTTTATGTATAAAAAGTCAAAATTGGACCCTCTTCCCTCTCACGCAGTTTATTGGGGTTTTTGCGTAGATGGGGAATTTTGGGGATTTGGGTAGGTGGAGAATATTTCTAGGTTTCTAACAGGCTAGCTATCACGTGTGGCATGCACACTAGAAAATGTGATTTTTTGGGTACGATTGCAGGAGATCTGACAGTCCGATTTTGACGTACCATATATCGTCAGAATTGTATTTCTGAGTACTATCCATCCGTATGGTCATCATGACCGGATTCCTTTGTATATAAAGAGTTAAAATTGGACCATCTTTTCTCCCATACGGGGTTTTCAAGGTTTTCATATAGGGGATCTTTTTGGGTTTTCTTAATTACCATCACCTTTGTTGATCGAAAGCCAGAAGTCGTGCCCAATATTCACATTTCATCTTAGATAGGAGAGGATAACAAAATTGGGTGTCTACAGAATGCCCCTCTTTGGCTGGGGCCTGAGCCAACAGTCGAAGGGCAAAGAAAAGAACTACCACATTTTGTCACCCAGAGCATGTGCTGCCGTCATCTTGCTGAAACTGAAAATGCAATAGGTAATATCTCTTAACTACTTGGAGTTTCGGACTTACCTGGGCTGCCGATTGTAGGAAAGAAATTCGCTGCTCTTCCAATCCTACAAAAGATGTTAGTACTCAATTTTAGATTTTTCTTAGTTGGGCTTCACATGTGCCACTTTAGGGAATTTGGTCTCCAAGCAGGTTCTTTCAAACCGGGCTGAGTTATTTGGTCCTCTAGGCGGGTTCTTTCAAATCAGTCTGGGCTATCTGGTCTTCCAAATGGGCTCTTTCGGACTGGGCTGGGCTATCTGATCTTCAAGGTGGGTTCTTTCGAACCGGGCTGGGCTATCTGGTCTTCCATGCGGGTTCTTTCGAATCAGTCTGGGCTATCTGGTCTTCCAGGCGGGTTCTTTCGAAATGGTTTGGGCTATCTGGTCATCTAGGCGGGTTCTTTCAAATCGGGCTAGGCTATCTGGTCTTCCAGGTGGGTTCTTTCGAATCGAGCTGGGCTATCTGGTCTTCCTAGCGGGTTCTTTAAAATCGGTCTAGGCTATCTGGTACTGTCAATTATAGGAAAGAAATTTGTTGCTCTTTCAACCCTGTAAAAGACATTAATAATTGATTCTTGATTTTTGACCTTTGATTCTTGGATTCTTCATTGGATTTTTAATCTTTTGGACTTTTGAATTGGAATCTTGAATTTTGACCTTTGATTTTGGATTTTTTATCTTTGATTCTTTGATTCTTCTTTGGATTTATATTCTTCTGGACTTTTGAATTGAAATCTTGAATTTTGACGTTTGAAATAGAATCTTGAATTTGGACTTTTGAATTGGAATCTTGATTTGATCTTGATTTGGATTTGATTATAATTTTACTTTTCATATGAATTTATCTTTTCACATGAATTTTACTTTCCATTTGAATTTGATTTTCACCTTTCACATAAAATGTGATGTAAATTTTACCTACCACATGAAATTTGATTTGGATTTTTTAATTTGTGGTAAGAATTTTTTAGCTATACCTTGAAATTGGAATTGGAATTTTTTTTTTTGGGAATTTTGATCTTTGATTCTTGACTTGTTTTTTTTTTTTTTTTTTGAGTTTTGAATTTTTATTTGAACTTTGAAATTTGAATTTGATTTTTGCATTTTTTTTTGAATTTTGAATTTTGGGTTTTTGATTTTGAACTTTGAAATTTGATTTTGGATTTTGATTTTTGCATCTTGATTTGAATTTTGGATTTTGATTCTTGATTTTTTGTTTAATTTTGTATTGAGGGTGGGGATTTTCACAGAATTTTTTTTTTTATCTTTGATTTTATTTTATTATTTCTCCTTGCTTTGACCATATTTTGTGCTTCCCAGGATGGGTGGGTTGCTTCTCTGAGAAAATAGAATATTGACCAGGCCACCCAGATTGAGGACCTCACAGCACAGCTGGAAAGTTCGTGGTCAGCACATGATACTGTTACGTCTAATAACTTGATGACTTCCATAAGTAGGACCGGGTATGGTATAGATGAGGATGGTGATCCCTAGAGATCTATTCCTACTGTTCCTACAAAACACAAAATGTTGCTTTTTCTTTTTCTTTTTCCCTCCCCATGTTCAATTTTTTTTTCTTACGTTTTGCTATGGCTAGACTTGGCTCTTTATTTTGGAATGAAAACTTATCTCTTATATATATATATATATATATATATTTTTTTTTTAAGTTTACGAGTTTGAATTTTAAGGCATGATTAATTCCATAACTCAAGTCTTCAGTAGAATAATCGGAATGATGCTAAAATCCAAACATCACCTCATTCTATTACCAAGTGAATTACATGGGAGGGAAACAACTTTCCTACTATAGACAAGAGAGGTAAGTAACAAGGTGGGGAGACAACTCTTGCGGTGGGTGAAAGTTCACTAACTCCTCTGAGTCCATCGCCTCGAGCCCATATTGTCGACTGGTGTACATAGGCAAATAAAAGGACGTGTGAGTCAATCCCATCAACCTAACGTAGTTGTAGCTAGGGGTCTTCATCAGAAAATCTTCTTGTGGCTTTTCTTGGCATTTCCATGCACTATCCTTTGTAGTTCTTCCTTGTAGGTACTCTTTCTAATTATCAATGAGTTTGAATTCTGGGGCTTCCCTCCTTTCTTGGTAACCAAGAGCCCCGAGTTGACCTCCATTTGATGGCCTATTCATCTTCAGCTTATCAAATAGCCAGAGTTGGAAAATGGTGGGACTTCCTCGATAATGATTGAGTCCAAACCTATGGCAATAGCTCATGTCATCAAATCCTTTGAATGTCTCTGCAAGGACCGTGGGAATGATATCTCTTCCTTTCTTTAATAACTTTATCACTTCTATCAAGATAGTTGGTGCACCACGTCCCAAAGTTCAGAGAACATAGCGAGCTATCATACACAGTAGATAAGCATCTTGTGACCTTTGCTGATGGATTCCTCCTAGTGGTAGGTATTGAATGAAGCTCCTAGCCACCTTAATAATGTCAATCTTTCCATATCTAATGAATTGCTCCATTTCCTCTTTTTCCCATCCGAAAAAGTATTGAATCTCTTTTGAATGATCTTTCTTCAAATATAGTTGAATCAACTTGCCCTTAGGTGAAAATAGCATATAAAGTTAGAATTCCTTGAGAGTTGGATAGATCTCCACCAACCTAAATCAAAATATATGAAGATCAGCATCCCATTGCTGAGGCATCTATCAGAGCAAATGGTGATGTAGCTTAATACACCCAATCTGGCTAAGCATTGACATATTCATGGATTCTAGCAGTCTTGGTGCCACTATGCTTATATCCAAGGTCCATTTCCTCAATGTCTCATCCAAGGAGCTCATGACTTATCCTACAGTTATCACAAGCAAAGAGAAGATGTGGTGATTTTTCAAGGCATTACTCATTAATTACTAACACAACCAAACATTTACCAGTATTGCATCAAGTTCATTTTTTTATTTTTTTTTCTTTGACCGATCAAGGATAGGGAATAAACTGACCTTGATAAACTGGTGCTGGATCACAACTTTTTGGAGGGATAAAATCCCAGATAAGAATTTGATGGACTATAGGTGAATGCCAGATACCTAATGGCCTTGCATGCCAAATGGCGATTCTTAGGGGATAGAATTCTGGATAAGAATTGATGGACCAATAGGCGAATGACAGATACCTAATGGCCTTACATGCCACATGGCGATTTTTGGGGGACACAAACTATATTGATCTTTAAAGATACCTTGATTATTAATTTTGGAACCAATTTATTGCCTTGAGGTTGTTGAGACTACACTTGCATATGTCAATTTGCCTATGTATCCCTTGAGAGGAATCAGATTTAATGTAGTACAGGCTATTCACCCTTTGTGGTCTATGAGTTTCACAACCTTGCCTGGTAGAATTTCTTTGATAGTGAAGGGGCCACTCCAGTTGGGCATAATTTTCCTCTTGGGTCTTAAATTGGGGCTCTTTGTCCTTGAAGAATAAGTTCACCCTCTTCTATGTGACGAGGCTTCACATTCTTGTTGAAGGCCTTTGTCATTCTCAGTTGATATTTCTTCAGATTATCCATGGCCTTCATACACCTTTCATCGAAAAAGTTGAGCTCATCGTGTCTGCCCTTCACCCATTCTCCTTTAGGTAACTGACTATTAAGAAGCACCCGTAGGGATGGTACTAGGATTTCCATAGGTAGAACCACCTCAACCCCGTGTACCAAAGAAAAAGGGGTTGCCCCTTTCGAGGATCGTACAGAAGTTTGATATGCCCATAAAGCAAGTGGTAACTAGTTTGCCCAATCCTTGTGTATTTTAGCCATTTTCTATAGGATCACCTCGATGTTCTTGTTAGCTTCTTCTACTGCCCCATTTGTTTGTGACCTGTAAATGGTAGAGTGATGCCTTTTGATACCGAATTTTGTATAGATTTTATCGGATTTACCCCATAAATGGGATCTCTGATCTGATATCAACTCTTGAGGCACTCCATATCGGCAAATGATGTTTTCTTAGATGAATTTTTCTACCTTAGCAGATGTGAGTACTGTATAAGATTAAGCATCTACCCACTTGGTGAAATAATCAATGCCTACCAAGATGAATTCATGACCAATGGATGCTTTGGGGTTGACCCTCCCGATGATGTCAATGCCCCAAGTGGAGAAAGGCGAAGGAGAACTTATTGAATGCAACTCTATCGGCAGGATAAGTATGATATTGGCAAACATCTGACATTTGAGGCATTTCTTGACAAAGTCCATGCAATTTGCTTTTATTTTATTCCAATAGTATCCTAGCCTGAGGATCTTCTTGGCTAGCATCTTGGCATTCATATGAGGTCCACAAAGGCCTTGATGAATTTCTTTTATGATGGTTGTAGCTTGTTCTTTATCGACACACAACAATTGTATTCCATTATCGGAACTTTTGTATAACAAGTCCTCTTGAAGAATAAATTGGGTGGCATATCTCCTTAGAAATCTCTTCCCTCTTTCAGTGGCTTCAATGGGGTACTTCATTTCTTTGATGAAATCCATTATTTGAGCAAACTAAGACCAACTATCCACGGTGAGAGAGTTCATCGAATTTTGATAAATGGGTCTGCTTCTTTGTTCTATCAAGAATGGTCAGACCCCAGCCTTAGGGTTGCATTCTACCATGGATGCCAAGGTTGCAAGGGCATCAGTAAACCTATTGTTATCTCTCTGGAAGTATTTGAATGAGATCTTCTCAAGGTGTTCAATCACCTCTTTCAGATGTTCTTGGTACGGCTTCAGCTTTTTATCTCTGGTCTTCCACTTTCCTTGTGTTTGACAAATGAAAATGGATGGATTTCCATACACTTTAATCCTTTTCATTCTAATAGTTAGGGCTGTTTCTAATCCCAATGCACAAGCTTCATATTCAACAATATTGTTGGTATAGGAAAGTCGACGCAGAATGACGAAGGCACGTAAAGGCCATCAAGAGTGATAAGTAATATTCTCGCGCCACACCCTTTTTGATTAGCTTCCCCATCAAAGAACAACTGCCATTCATTAGCTATGTCCTCTTCTGCTATTTCTGTGATTTCTTCATCGAGAAAGGCATTGTCCAAGGCTCTTCCATCTTCTGTTGGGTGGGTAGCCAAATGATCAGTTATATCTTGCCCCTTGATGAATTTCTGAGTAACATAAGTGATGTCAAACTCTGATAGAAAGAGCAGCCATCGGGCCATCCTTCCTATCAGGGCTGGTTTCTCAAAGAGGCACTTGATTGGATCCATCCTTGAGATCAAATGCACTGGACAAGCTACCATATAGTGTCGTAGCCTTTTCATTGTCGGAATTAGTGCAACACAAGTTTTCTCCAAAGATGTGTACCGCGTCTCATACTCCAGGAACTATATGGCATGCTTTGCCCCTTTTTCTACCTCTTTTTGTGCTAGCAATGAGCCCATGAAATATTCTCCTATTGATAAGTACAACAAGAGTGGTTCTCCTTCCACTGGAGGTGTCAATACTGGTGGGTTCGTGAGGTATCCCTTGATCTTATCAAAAGCTTGTTGGCATTGGTCATTCCATTCTGTGGGCTAATCCTTCTTTAGCAGCTTGAAAATTGATTCACAAATTGTAGTCAACTGAGCTATGATCCTCCTGATATACTGGATGTGACCTAGAAATCCTCGTATCTACTTCTAAGTCCGTTGTGTGGGCATCTCCTGAATTTCCTTGATCTTGTTAGGTTCGACTTCAATGCCTCTTTCACTCACTAAGAAACCTATCAACTTTCTTGTTGTTACCCCAAATACACACTTCTGAGGGTTCAACTTCAGCTAATACTTCTTGATCCTTTTAAAGAATCACCTTAGTATGGGGAATATGCCCTTGCCGATCTTTTGACTTTGCTATCATGTCATCCACATAGACTTCCACATCTTTGTTCATCATGTCATGCAATATGGTTGTAGCTGCTCTTTGATAAGTTTCCCTAGCATTCTTCAATCCAAAAGGCATCACTTTGTAATAGTAAGTTCCCCACGGAGTGGTGAAAGCTGTCTTCTCACAATCCTCTAGGTGCATGCTTACTTGGTTGCATTCCGAGAATCCATCTATAAATGATAACAAAGCATGGCCCTCCATGTTGTCAACCAATACATCAATGTGAGGTAATGGGAAGTCATCTTTAAGGCTTACCTTGTTAAGATCCCGAAAGTCTAAGCACATTCGTACCTTACCATCCTTCTTTGGCACTGATACTATGTTGGCAAACCGTTAGGGGTACTTTACCACTTATAGAAACCCTACATTCCACTGCTTCACAACCTCTTCTCTGATCTTGCCACTCCATTCTGGCAGCATTCTTCAGAGCTTTCGCTTTACTGGTTTTACCCTAGGATAAGTCAACAATTGATGTTGCACGATGTCGGGGTTTATACCAGGCATATCCTCATAAGACCAAGCAAAGACTTCGGCAAACTCCTTCCAAAGACTAATCATCTATTTTTCTTCTTCTTCATCTAGGGTGGTACCAATTTTTAGCTCTCGAAGGCATTGGTCGGTTCGTAGGTTAATAACTCGGGTATCCTCACTGATGGGTTGGGTTTTCTTTGATTTGCATTGTTTTATTAACTCTTGATATTTATTAAGATCATCATTAGAAAAAGGAGGCAAGTCACACTCGGAATTAGGAATTTCATTCATAAAAGGAGTAACAAACTTGATATACACAAACTCTAGACTAGCCTCGAGAGGGGAGACTGACACAAAATTATAACAGTAGACTCAACAACAGACTCAACTACTGACTTGATGACTGACTTGATGGGGGACCTGACATGACTTGATACTTTTATCAGTGGTATGCAGGGTGGTTGACTGGGTAGTATGAGTAAACTTGAAGTCTTCTACAATGCTAGTCTAACTCAGGAGTGGATCGTTGGCTCGATGGATGAGGAGATGTTGCCAAGGGCCTTATTCTCCTTTTGAGAAAGTTACTGCTATTTCTTCAATGGTGCATTGGTTTTCTGGTTAGGTGCCTGCTCCTTCACAAATACCTGTTGATCAACCACGTGTTCTCTAGAGCTGAACTTTCTGAGGGGTGAGGATTGGTGAAGGCTGCTTAATCTTTTTTCTATAAAGTCCAACTTTTCAAGCCTACTGATTGAGGCTATCCTAGTGCCTCGGTCACATCTCTGACCACCATTATAGGTCTTCCCGTTGCAGTTGATTCGGGCACAGTGCATGCAGACCATCATTCTTTGTGCTCTTCTTTGCTCTTCATATATGTTCCTTCCTCTGAAAGGCCTGGGCTTGAGCTCATGTAGCTTTTGAAATCTTGGTTTTTGTAGAAATGAACTGATGTGGTTCTTCAGATCGGTGGGAAATTATAAACTCTAGATGAGTCTTATCTCCTTTTCCCATTCTCTTCAGAAGTACCCAGGGGCTTGGGGCCTCCTTTGGTTGGATCATTGTTGTTCAATTGTTAGAAGAGAACCCATCTTCAATCAGTGCTACATCCACTATTCCAGTGATGTAACTATCCTGTTCTCTTTCTTTGATGTGTAACTGTTCTAGCTCAATTTCTATTGGAACCTCCTCTTGAGGTGTGTTTGACTAAATCAAAGACATAGGGTCATTCTCCTGACTTTCCACCATAACATTTACTGACTTTGCTGATGAAGTTATTTCTAGAGATTCTGGAAACATAAGTACATCCTTCCAGTTGTACCCCCCAATCCATCCTTCTTTTGGATTTGATGGATTGTTTACCGACCCCTGGGAATGGGAATGATATAAGGGTGATGAAAGATATGAGGTGGGGTGATATGAAGGGGATGTGATGTAGGAGATAGGGTATTCTGATGAAGATAATAGATGATAGGGTGATGAAGGGGTTCCTACTCTTTAATGGTATGGTGAGAGGGAAGACAATGGCAAAGGTGGATGGTATGCGATGGTGGATTCCTCTTCCGGGGTCAGTGATGAAGGAGGGAAGGCGGGCATCTGATGTCACACCCCGTTCACACAGAATCAGACCAGTGACCGGGTTAACACCGGTTAACCCAAACCTGCCAGGATCATCTGATATAGTATCCCACCACAGCATACACACAACTAAGAAAGTGTTCATTAGTTTAGCAGAAGACTTAATTTACCTGTGAATATTCCCATAATACTTGATACCCAAATTGTAGTACAATAGTTAAGTACATGTGGGCCCGCAGGCATGATATTTACACAAAGAGAATACAATTTACATATCAAGTACTCAAAAAGAATCATAAAAAATCAGATAGTACAGATCACCTCGGTATCAAAAGTAGAGCTCAGCTCGGTATCAAAGGTTAGAGCTCAGCTCGGTATCAAAGGGTAGAGCTCAGCTCGGTATTAGAACTGCGGTCCCACAGCACAACCCTCGCATGAGTAATCTGTGCCGTGCTCTAACTCCTCAGGGACCCACCAATCCTCTTTAGGGAACTCAACTGTGGGACCCGACCCGTGCTCTTCAGATGGATGACTTGCAAAATCATCTAAAAGAGGTGCGCACGTGGGATGAGCTCACTAGCTCAATACGTGAAAAGAAGGACCACACAATAATTCACAACCATATGCACTATATGCTATGCAATACATTTTTAATCACATCCACCTAAGCAACATTACTAAGTCTTTGGTTTAGTGCTACTACAACCACAGTGCGCATATACTCCGGGTACGAGCCACGAACTCCATCCCACGATACACCCATAGGGCTATCGGAGAAGGTCCACTATGAGTACTCGAAAAATTAAAACATGCCGACCACCGGCTCTCAACATAAAGTAAATGACAGAAATTTAAGGTGCTGACTCCAGCAATTTAAAAGCAGTACGATTGGCCCTCTTGAATATACCACCGAGGTTGTCGACTGTCCTAATGACCAACCAGGCGTATGTCTAACTGCCACAGTGACCCGACAACCGCGACCACTACTTCCCCCCAAATGGTAACCCAACACCTCAACCCCTGTTGGGAAGGGTCGTAGCACGGGAAGATGATAATCCTAAACCGCATGCTCCTATATAACATAGTACGATTGCATAGTACCACTGCGTCCCATACCACGGGCCATCAATGCACTCGTTTTCAAGCCGACTATGGCATCTAGTCTATTAATTCATCATGCACTATGATGTCCACATTCATCACATAAGCATATCATCATTTGGCATTGAGAAATAAACACAACACACATAGCATAAATATGAGGATGGCTAAGCTACATAGCATTTGCATGATGACATGGCTAGTCTAGATACAATTAGATGAATGCCAAACAATGCCTTGAAACAAGACCAAACATCCTCTCCCCACTTACCTGTAGTGTACAAGGACTCACGCTCGGTACGAGTGAGATCCGATGCGAGAAGCATAAGATTTGGTGAACCTATCATGAGTGAGCGAGGTTAGCATTTCTCCACTTTGGGATCAAAATTAACAAGATCCAATGACAAAATCATGTTTAGAATCCTAAACGAAGGTCGCACGTCCGTTTTGGGTCCAATCGAACATAAAAATCACGTTGGGAGCCTCTCGGTGGGTCGGACAGCCCACCTGTCTGACCCACCAATCAGACCCACTGGTCATAACTGGCGGGCAAGTTGGCCCGTCGGTTGGCCCACCGGTTGGGCCCACTGGTTGGGCCCGAGGGTCCTACTAAGACCGACGGGTAGGGTAGCCCGCCGGTCGGCCCGTCGGTTGGGCCCGAGGGTCTGCCCTCTCAGACGGGCCATTTGGCCTACCGGTTTGGCCCACCGGTCTTGGCGGGAAAGTGCCATTTTTTCCCAAAATTCTCCCAACCTTTGGGGAATCAAATGGGGCTTTTCCAAATCCATTCTTCACACATTCAAGGTCTCATAAGATGGTTCTAACCTAGATCTAGGTTAGATTTAAGGAATGGAAAGCCATCTTACCTTCTTTGCTCAAGAACTCCTTCAAAACCCCAAAATCACTTCAAATCACCAATGCCCTTGCAACCGTGGAAACCCTTCTTCAAATCCTTCAAAATCAACACATAAATCATCTATTAAGCCTTAGATTCATCATCTCAAGGGGGATTTACAAGACCTCAAGAAACTCTACCCAAATCAAAGGTTTTATTTGGGTATGGTGAAAGTTTAAGGAACCCAGCCTTTGCTCACCTCTAAACGTAGATCTCGTATTGGAGATCACTTTTCCAGTATCGGAATGGGAAGATCAAGCCTCAGCACCGCTTAAATCCTTCCCCTACTTCTTCTTCCTCCCCATTCTTCTTCTCCGTTCTCTTTTCTCCTTCCTTTTCTCTCTCCTCTTTACTCTTTTCACCAACCACACGAATGACATAAATGAGAAAATGGAAACTCATAAATGCTATTAATACTTTCTAAAATAAATAAGTAATCACATGGGTGGGTCACTCAGGTGGGTGGATCCGCCCACCTGTGACCACCCACCTGAGGGCCAAAACTTGGCCAACAAGTGGGATTTTGATAGAATTCGGCCCTCAGCACGAATCTCACTCTTGGCATAAGATGTAATATACGTATGCGCCTTAAGATACGGCTACATACCTACTTTATCTGTACATGGCCTTATGATATGTGCATGTACACGGCTTGGGTACACCCGTCTCCTCTGGCACTGGCTCGGACTTGTCTGGCCAGCCGATGTTTAAGGTCACCCTTGCCATCATGGTCCATAAGGAACCCGCCTTAACTCTCTCCAATTCTGGTCCTGTATGGTTAAACCAGGTCAACTGTGTAATCAGACCGGGTTTAAGAAGTAGGGTATTACATCTGATCCTCATCTTTTGACTCTTCTCCTGATGGCTCTTCTTTCCCAGGGTTTTCTTGACCTTGGTCCTATCTACCATGACATTTAAGTGATCTCTTCGAGCCCGTTGCTTGATGAGTTGAGTGGGGTCACTACACTGACTGTTGCAAGATCAGGGAGTGGGTTGGTAATACCATTGGGAAGATATTTGGCCTTGACTTCAATGGTCCCTTTATCTATCAAATCTTAAACTGCATGCTGTAAAGCTAGGCATCTTTCAATAGTATGTCCCTTCTGAGCATGGTAAGCACAATACTCACAATATTTGTACCAAGGCAGGGGAGGGTTGCTGATTACTCTTGGGGCCACTGTCCCTAGCAATCTTTGTTTCTTTAGCTTCTAACACACTGCTGTCACTGGCATTCCCAATTCAGAAAACTATCTTCTTGGGCATTTAATTGTATTACAAATGGCCATGAAGGTGAAGTGGTCGTAGATGATATTAACTATTGGACTACAGCCATCACATTGGTTTCAGGCAAGGATTAAAGTATCGGTATCGGTCGTCGTATCGATCGGTCAAAATTAAGATACGTATCGGAGGGTATCGTATCGTATCGGAGATACGCTAAGATACGCTAAAGATACGCACATAAATGGATAGGGAACACATTTTTATACACTTTTGCATAAAAAAACAGTTAAAAAAAGCTATATATAACATGTAGAATGCATAAATACTTAAGTAGAGGGTATCGTATTAATAGACAAATATATTGAGTTGAAAATGTTCAAAATGGTGAGGTTTGAGTTTCTTACAGTTTTTTCTTTTCTCATTGCCATTGCCACTGTGATGAGTGCCATGAAGAGTGTCATGGTGGTTCAAATCCTTGGCTACGACCTTCTTCTTCAATAGGAGCAACTACGATGATATTCTGCACTTGTCGAATATAGGCACAATATTTACCCCAGTCGAAATATTTATGGTAGTGGGTCTCCCATTCATTGTAGAATCTTCTGTACTGCTCAGGAGTGGCCAATGTTGGTCCTGCATAAGTCCCATATCCATAGCCCGAAGAAGCCCCTGAAGATACATGGTGTCCATGTCCGTGTCTGGATGAGGAACCAGTATGATCTGAACTTCTGTACTGCTCTGGATTGGCAAATGATTGTCCAGCATAAGTCCCATATCCATAGGCTGAAGATGCATCTAAAGATACATGGTGTCTATGTCCGGATGAAGAACCAGCAAGATCTGAGCTAATGCACATTGACTCCATGCTACTCATCAATGCATCAGTAGCACTCAGATTGTGGGATCACCAACCCCTTCGACTAGAAGACTTTGGTTGTGTGCGAGCACCATGATGACTATCTTGTGTTGCATGTGTAAATGCAGTCTCCTCTATGAAATGTAGTGGTACATTAGTTTGGCCACCACCACTACCACTATCACCACCACTACCACCACCACCACCACCATCACCACCACTGCCACCACTGCCACCACTGCCACCACCACCACCACCACCACCACCATCATCATCATCATTACCATAATCATCATCATCATCAGCAGCAGCAGCAGCAACAACACCATCCTTGACTTGATCATCATCATCACTATCTAGTTGAGTTACGCTATATGTAGCACCTGATCTCGTCCTCCTAATATCGCCATCATTGGAGCTATCATCATCCTCTTCCATAGTTGATGGTGCTTGGGTTTCATCATCAACAATATTTTTAAAATCTTCATTTATCTCTAATGAGGTCATCTATGATGGGATCAGGTGTGGTTTCTCGTCGATCTTTAGACAATTTGTCCAACACTAAAACATTTTCAGTCTCCTCAATCCATCCCCTAACTGGATCTTCCTCGTCGAGTATATGGGTGATGTCAATTGGGTTGACATTAATATTATCCCCTGATTTCTCCAATTCTAAATATTTCATCTTCAATTTCATGTTGTAGTGCACATACACTAGCTTCTCCAGCTTCTCATAACTCAGACGATTCCGAGGTTTGGTGTGTATCAATCCGAACGTACTCCAGTTACGTTCACAACCGCTTGAGGATGCCGTGCATGATAATATTTTCATTGCGATTGGCCTCAAGCTTGGAGCGCTCCATCCATAGTTCATCCACCAATCAGCTGTACAAAGATAATTGCAACATTAGGAGTTTGAAATAAATTTGAAATACAAGGATAGCTGATTAAGCCTAAATTACCAGGGCGTTGTGTTCCTCTAGCACGGATAGCTAAATGATAAGCAAACTTTTGAGTGGCCTCTCGGAAGTACCTCACCTATCCATGTATTAACATATTAATATGCCACTCAATGCATTAAATATTAATCAATGATTCAATATGTAAGTTTAGTAGACTACTAACCTCTTCAATTGCATCTTTTGCCGAATCAATATTAGGAGCTAACTTGTTGATAACATCCTTCAAAGATTCCATCAAATCTTTCCTAAACCTTAAATTATTCTTGTAGTGCAGATCCGGATTCAAATAATAGGCTGCACATTGACATTGTTACATATTACTTATTGTTAACGATTAAATATATTAAATTACTAATAAAGTAACTTATAAATTTAATTGAGAAAATACCTGCCCGATGAAGGTCTTGAACCAAATTATTTTCCCATCGACGATTTATAATCTTCAAAAATGCCTTAAATGACTTTGGGTTCTCCTCTTCTATCTTTTGTTTGACAACTTCCATACAATGCACTATATTTCCCATCGTCTGTGCCTTATCACCATCAACTACTTTAAGTATCACAAACAGTGGTTGCATAATCTTAGTAAATCGGTATATCCTTTCCCAAAACTTTGTTGAGGTGATTAGATCTTGAACAGTTTTTCCAATTTCAGTGGTTGCATATCTACTACTGAACCACTCATTAGAGGTGAATGACTTAACCAGCCCTTCCTTCCGTTTTTGAATACTATCAAGTGCAATATAATTTGTTGCAAACCTTGTTGCTGCAGGCCTCACCAAGTCACCTTTTGTGTACTTTCTCATCAATGCCAACACCCAGCTGTGATTGTAGATGAAATTGGTGATCATCTTGGCATCAGAAACCAATGTCTGTACTTTGTTCATTTCACCAATGTCCTTGAACATCAAATCAATACAATGGGCTGCACAAGGTGTCCAGTATAAGGTGGGATACTTCACCATAAGTAAAGTACCAGCCTTTTTGAAATTGGGGGCATTATCAGTAACAACCTGGACAACATAATCTGGCCCAACTTCCTGAACAACTTCATCCATTAATTTAAACAAATACATTGAGTCCTTGATATCTGAGGATGCGTTGAAAGACTTATGGAATATTATTTTCCCATCACAATATATCAGAAAATTGATGATGGACATCCTCGTCGGTCCACTCCACCCATCACACATGATGGTCACTCCATATTCAGGCCACTTGTATTTAAACTCTTCAATTATTCATCCACCTCTTTCACAATAGTATCTAAGTATGGCCCTGCAATTTCATGGGTTGTGGGTGGCTTCACATTTTTCCCACATGTCTGAATCTCCTTGACTATAGTCTTGAACTACGGATCTTTAGCTTTGTGAGGTGGAATCATAAAACTATGGAACCACCTAGAGATTGCTTTCCCAATTTTCTTACTCAATGTTTTTGGTTGGAAAGCCTCTTCAATCATTTGTTGTCCTTCATCATGATGTTTATATGGTGCATCTCTCATATCTCTAATTTCTGGGCTCCTTTTCCCCTTACTTTTACCACTGGAGGTAAATTTATCAAACATGCCCTTCACAGTGCCTCCAATATCTACACTTGGACGACTTCTAGAGCCAGAACCTTGTTCATAAATCATCGGCCCACCACGCCTAGGTCCTACAGATTGACTTCTTCTCAGCTGTTCTGCTATCCATTGTTTTTCTTTTGCTTCCTCCCTTGAAATATGCATCGCTCGTGCAAGCTGTTAATCTTCATCCTCTGCCTCCATATCAGATCCTTCATAATGCTCATGATCCCTTAGATTCTCAACCAATCTATCACCTTCTTCAACAGCTTTCTTTGCTTTATCTCTACTTCCCCTTAAGTGCTTCCTCATTGCTTTGCTTATTTCATCTGGGCACTTGTTACATTTGGCAACATTAGAAAATCCTCCAGCCAAATGTTGTTTATGTATGGTAATTTCACCTCCTAGGTGGATAGTATCACAGTAATTGCATTTTGTACACAACCTATTGCCTTGTTCTTTCTCGGCTGTAGCCCATCCAATATCCATAGTCCGTTCTTTAGGCGCCATTTTCCTACAAAGCTAAATAATGAATCTTAATATGCATATTCATTGATTTAGTATTTAGTACATAATAGCATTTTTTTAGAAACTAAAATGAGATGCATCCAAAGAAAAAAAAAAAAAGATTTTTTTTTTAATTTTTCCAAATTTACATAAACTTGAAATGCACACTTTTTTTGGAAAAAATTGTGCATCTAATTTTACATCATGGTCATTGGCCAAGTAAATTATATATATTTTTTTTAAACTAAAATGAACTGAATTTTATAAAGAAATTGTATTTTTTTTAGTATTTTTATTATTTTTTAATTAATTTTCGAAATAAAAAAAAATAAAAAATACAAACTATTTAGAAAAATTAAAATTTTTTTATAGAAGTTATAGATTAAATGTTTTTGAAGAACATATAAAAAATCAACAAAGTGTGGACCAATATATTTGAGTAGATCTAAGAAATAAAAAAAAAAAAATTGAAACCCTCACTTTTTTGGGGAAAAAATGTGGGTTTCATTTGAAATCATGTATTTAATAATTATAACTTATGACATTATTTTTAAGAGTTGAATGAACTAAATTTTCTAAAAAAAAAATGTTGGGGATTTTTCTTTTTTTCTTTTTTTTTTAAAAATTAATTTCGGAATAAAAAAATTAAAAAAATATATTTTTTTAAGAAAAATCAAAAATTTCCATGGAAGTTGTAGAACACTTGTTTTTACATAACATATAAAAAATCTAAACATTTTTAACCATTGAACATGAGTAGATCTAAGAAATTTGAAAAAAATTGAAACCCTCATTTTCTCTTGAAAAAAGTTTGTAAATCCTTCTAAATCCAATGATTTCATGTAATAATGATGCACAAAATGTGATTCTAAGTATGATGAACCTTAGATTTATAAAAAAAAAACTTGAAAATCTAAGGTTAAAATTGAAAAAAGTGAGTAAAGATTCAAGAACTTACTATTCAAATGTTTCAACTTTCAAGTTCAAGCCTTCAAGGTTCTTCTTGGACTATATTTCTCTCCTTCTTTGAACCATTCACTTCCACAATGAAAGTTTCAATCTACCATTTGAGTTTAATTGATATTTAAGAATTTTCTCTTTGAAATATTTTCAAGGTTAATACACCTCAAAGAAAGTTTCTCAAGCACAAGTTTCTCGGACTTTCCAAAGCAATATTTTAGATGGATCAATTAATTAGAAAAATCAAGTTGCCTACCTACGCGGTCGAGATTTCCTCCATAACCCTAGACACGAACAATTTCCTCAAAAGCAAAGGCATAATCTCCGGGAACAGCATACCAAGTTTTTGGTCAACCAGTATGGAGAAAATTCAAGCGGCGAAGCTCATAATCTTCCACATGCCAAGCAAACCAGCTGAACAACATTCCAATGTAAACCATGGGAGAAGTAACACCAGGGACTTCGTCCGACATAAACCACGTAAGTGAGCCACGGGACCGTGCTATAACTTGTAGATTCCAAGGACTATTTGAAAGCTTCCAGCCAGCTGTACCTTCCCTGGCACTACAAGTATTTGGAATCTTTTGCCTCAATAACTTTAAACCTTAGTTAGGTTTCTAGCTAATGCATCTGAAAGTGGCCTATCAAGATTAGTATTCATTTTTTCCATGGTTTACTATCAGATTAGAAGCCATAAACCTCAGGGTACTCTCTTCTTTTCATTCCATCAGTGAATCAACCTGCAGATCTGTTGACGAAAAAATGCATCCTTCCAGTCATTTTCATTTGTTAGTGCCCAAACTCAAGTTTCTTTTCTCTGATCCACCTTGAGTTTGATTATATTCTTAGGGGCAAAGAAAGAACATTATCAGTAGTGGCAACATGAGAGACATATGGATGGAATCAAATTGTATGTATTCAAAAAAACAATGATATCCAACACAGTGGAACTAATTATAACCGAGCGAGACCCATTTTCAGACAAGACAATCACAGAATATTGTGTTTGGAAACATGTCAATCCAAACAAAATTCCTTCCTAAGGCCCCTTTTGGCCCCATTCCGTCCTCCCAACCTTCCATTCAGTTTTTGTCCTTATCTTCAATCTATTGAAAACTAGTCAAAGCACAGATAGTCAAAGCATTGCAAATGAGAGAGAGAGAGAGAGAGAGAGAGGAGGTTGGGTGAAGTTCTCCCTTTTGTGGGTTATGGCCTCATGTTCTAATCATCTAATGTTATGCTTCCTTAATGGTGGCTTGCCTCTTCAAAATATGTTTTTCTTTTACTTTTTATTTGAAAGCTTTCATTAAATGTTCCTCAGGTCCATCATGGTCAAGCATCAGTCATAATCTTCAAATTCATAGCCCATCTAATGCATTGAAAAAAAAAAAAGACAATAACACTTAAGTAGTCGTATCGTACCGATACGGTACGATACGGCTCGATACTGCACGATACCTTCGATACGTACCGATACTCTCAGGAATTTTCAGATTTTCAAAAGTTCGTATCGTAGAGTATCGTACGTACCGATACTAATACGGTATGACACGATACAATACCTACGATACGCCGATACACAAAAAGAGGCTCAAAATTCCCCGTAGCGTATCGGTATGTATCGTGCCGATGCCTACCGATACGGATACGTATCGGGCCGATACGACACGATACGCACCGATACTTAAAACCATGGTTTCAGGATTCTTGTCTAACTCGCCCTTGGCATTCTTCCCCATGTCTTGATATTGTACATCCCTTAGGATCTTATTCTCAACACGTGTCCCAATGGCTATTAGGGCATCAAAAGTCTACAGATGTTGATAGTAGAGAACATCATAATAAGGCTTTGACAAGTTCTCAATCAACATTTCTACTTGCTCTGCTTCAGAAGGTCGATCTGCCATCTTGGTGGCCTTGTTTCTGAACCTTGTTAAGAAAGTGGTAAACCCTTCCCTAGGTTGTTGTCTCAAGGTTTCAAGCTCTCGACGTTCCTTATCTACTTCAGTGTTGTGGGGATACTATTTAGTGAAGACTTTTACTGCTGCCACCCAATTTTGTGTCTATGTGGATTCCAACTGTGTGAGCCACCTTAGTTTCGGTCCTGATAATGTTGACATGAATACCTACCTCATTTGATTGTTAGCAATTTTCCATATCTTCATGACACTAAGGAATACTCCAAATGAGCCATGGGATCCCTTGACTCGTCAAATCTGTTGGTTTGACACTTGAACTTTTCACGGATTCTTGCCCCAAAAAAGAAATTCATCTCAACCGAATCTACTGTTTGACTCTCCTGACTTTTCCCTTCTCGAATCATATCCTCAAGCTTCTTCAATTGTTCTCTTATTTTCCTTTCCCTCTCTGTCTCTGGAGGTTCCTTTTGAACATGTGCCACAACTTACTCATCTTCATCATTAATTACAATCGGAGGGGGACCCCTGGAGGAAGTCCCTTGATGACTTATAGGCCTAGTTGGTTCTAACCCTGTTGGAGGAGGAGTTGTGTCAGCCCCGAGATTGGTCCTAGGTAGGTTCCGTAACAAGTGCAACACTTAAGCTAATCCATTCTTGACTTTAGCAGTTTCAGCTTGCAATGTCTCTACTGGGTGGACCCACACTTGTTCAAGTGTTTCCATATTGGGTGGATCCATGTGAACTGGGTTGTAATCACTTGGTGGTAGACAATCTTGGAGAGATGATGGAGATGATACTAGACTTAAGCAAGTCAACCGGTTACCCTGATGTGTCCAAATGGATCGCGAAGAATACTTAAGGTGTGGAATTGTGCCTGAACAAAAAATGGTTTATTTTAGGATTCTTGAATTCCCAGCCCCTTGTTACAAATTCACTAGATTAACAACCAATGATCCATCCAAAGTTAGTCCACTTGGTGGTAGGGAGTGGATAGGGGTCATGCTTTCCTTAATCTTATCCCACTAGGTGACCTTCCTCCTAGTTTCCTCGGGTCTTTTAGATAATTCGGCACTTTACGAAACTTTAATAGAAGTCAGCCCAAATCACATGTGCCAAATCATCCAAATTTAATTTCTAAGGAGGAAGGACACCTTTTATCTGAAACCCACTTAGGAGAGCATTTCTTTACGACTAGAATAAATCATTGGAAAATTCCTTTTTATGACCACAAACAAATTCTATGGATTAGCTTGTGGCGTTCTTAGTGTTCTCCATCTATTTCCTACATGATGCGAGCATGCGGTGGATGCAATAGGACCGACAAGGCTTCCTTGACAAGATCTATAAATGCAAGGTACGTGATCCTTTTGATACACCCGTAGGTATGAGATCAAGGGGGTGGCTTCCTTGCCCATTACTCATGACTACACACGAGGTTAAGCAACTAGCAACAAAGTGGTGGAACTGTGAGTGGTGTGCAAAAGTGTAATACAGGAATATCATTATTCTATCTCAGAATGTCATAAAGTGCACGGATCTCCCTGAGGGTGCTACCACAATTATGAACATCCTCGCCATTTAACAATACCCCACACCATTGTATAGGAAGTGGGTACCATTTGCTTTCAGAGTACTCTCCATGATATGCACTGACCTCCCCAAGGGTGTGGGCATGTCAGGGAGTCCCTCACCAAATGATTTCATTTTAAACATGATGCATGATGTGGTTAGTGAATACAATTACAAACATGGGGTTAGCCAAACATGTGTTTCAAACAAATGTGGTGAAAAATGTTCTTGCATTTAATGATAGCATCTAGTGTCGGAAGCTTGACATTTATCCCCAGTGGAGTCGCCACTGTGAGGGTAGCTGCCGGAAGATGATATCTTCTCTTCCCCTTTTGGGGGAAAAAGGACTTGTATCCCATCCTCTCTCCTCTCTTTCTCTTTCTCTTTCATGAGGGAGGGGTGTGTCGTGTGTGCTTTGCTTATGGGCCCCGCATCACCGTACCACCGCTAGGAGATACATTAAGGCCTATTTTGTAAGAGTGTAAAGTTTATCATTCGAGATGAGGATTTGATGATAGTCCAATATGGGGATCGAGATAATGCAAAAGGGGTTTGGAGTTGCCCCTAGGATTTTGGGCCTAGGACTTAGGGGTGGATCCGATTCCTTAAAAAAGGGCTCAAAAGTTGGTCTGGTCTAGAGATTTAGGGTAAGTGTCAGATTATAGAATTGAGAAGG
Organism: Macadamia integrifolia; assembly: GCF_013358625.1. Lineage (NCBI taxonomy): Eukaryota > Viridiplantae > Streptophyta > Magnoliopsida > Proteales > Proteaceae > Macadamia > Macadamia integrifolia. The sequence goes on from NC_056567.1 coordinate 13,812,782, forward strand.
TGTTAGGCACCCAATTTGCCTGGTTGAACCTATCTTCCTACTAGATGCTTAAGAACGAACATTTTCCACGATTATTCCTATTCCGCATGCATGGCTAAGTTATCACACATATGTACATTGACTAAATTTAAATGATTACATACACTAAAACAAGGTCAATATAAAGTCTACATTATGCTAATTTGGGTAAGAAATTATACCTAAGATTGACCCCTGTTTTGGGTCAAGAGGGTGGGCCCCTAATTAGTACCAGCTCAGACTGTCTTTCAGATTCTCCTAGCTCAAGGGAAGATGGTCTTGACCTCTAACTTCCTTTCTTGAGAGATGCTGACTATGATCATATTCCGATAGAGTTCCAGCTAGGAACGGTTACTTTCGGATTTGAATTCCGATAGAGCTTCAGCTAGGAAAGGCTATTTCTAGTTTTGGATTCGAACAGGGCTTTGGCTAGGGAAGGATTTTTTTGAGCTTAGGATGAGTTGCCATTCGGACATAGCTTTTGCTAGGGATAGGCTATAGAAGGGCTACACTAAGGTGGCACTCCGGCAGAGCTTCCACTGGGAATGACTATTTTTAGAAAGATTCCAAGGGTAGCCGGGCAGAGCTTCTGCTAGGAATAGGCTATGGGAGGGTTAGGCTGAGGTGGCACTCCCGTAGAGCTTCCACCAGGAATAGCTACTTTTGGAAAGATTCTAGGGGCACTCGGGCAGAGCTTTTGCTAGGAACGGCTATTTTTGGAAAGAAATAGATTGACCTAAAAATGGATTGAAGATCCCCAAAGCACCGAAGAAAACTTTGAAGATCCGAACAGAACTCCGAATCATGACAAAGATCTCTTCGTAGACCTGAAGAACCTCAAGGGGGAGGGATTTCTACTTTCGGTAAAAACAAAGAACACTCAAAGGAGGGAAGCTAAAAAAAATACTATTTTGGTAAAAAATGGATTGAACTAAAAAATTGGATTGAAAATCTTTAATGTCCCAAAGAACACTATGAAGATCCAAAAAGGATTTCGGATCTTGATGAAGATCGCTCCGAAGACCCGAAGAAACTCAAAGGGGGAGGGGAGGAGGAGAGAGGGCAAGCTTCTCTCTCTAAGGGTGGTTGTGTGGTTATGTTGTTGGTGTGTAAATTCCAAAGGAGGGGGTATTTATAGGATTCTTAAACCAATAGGGAGGGAAAGGGGAATTTCCTAGCCAATGGGGGTAAAAAGTGGGTTTTTTGGATTAATGGGAGGAAAGTATGAAAACTTGGACCAATGGGAGAGAGGGGGATTTTCTTGGGCCAATGGGGGAAAAGGTAACTTTTTGGGCCAATAAGGTAAAAAGATTCTTTTTTGGGCTAATGAGAGGTTACGATGTAGGGTATGCTAGCGGAGTAGTGTATATGCACATGTGGGTGAAGAGAGAAGCACAAGTGGATGAAGAGAGTCAGTGGAATACAAATCCCGACCATTGACAGCCGCACACGAGGCTGGGTCGAGGTGCATAGGGCATGACAAGCACAGGTGCATAGGGCTGGCAGGCAACATGCATGGGTGTGCAGGTAGTGGTGCATGGGTGTGTGGGTAGGGGTGCCAGGCATACACACAGGGGCCCACAGGCCTACATATAGGGGTGCACAGGCATGCGTGTGGGGGTGCACAGGCATGCACGCAGGGGTGTGCACAGTCTGATTTTGACGTACCATATATCATCGGGATCATATTTTTGAGTACTATCCATCTGTATGGTCATCATGACTAGATTCCTTTGTATACAAAAAGCCTAAATTGGACCCTCTTCCCTCTCACACAATTTTTTGGGTAGATGGGGAATTTTGGGATATTTGGGCAGGTGGAGAATGTTTCCAGGTTTCTAGCAGGTTCGCCAACGTGAGCAGTATGCACATGGGAAAATGTGATTTTTTGGGGATGATTATGGGAGATCCAACAGTCTGATTTTTACGGACCATATATTGTCGGAATCCTATTTTCGAGTACTATCCATCAGTACGGTCATAATAACCGGATTCCTTCATATATAAAAATTCAAAATTGGACCATCTTTTCTCCCACATGGGGTTTTCAGGGTTTTTATGTAGGAGATGTTTTCGGGTTTTCTTAATCAATCATCACCTTTGTTGATCGAAAGTCAAAAGTCACGTCCAATATTCGCATTTCATCATATCCAGGGGAGGGTGACAAAATTGGGTGTCTATAGTTAGCCGAGGAACTGTGGCTTTAACCGAGACAGGCTGACTCTTGCTTGCAATGAGCTTGTATTCCTAAGGCCTGGCATATAGGGTGGGGAATGCTACTTACGTTGCTTATATCACTTATACACATAGTTACTGAGACTTAGTAATTAGAATGGAAATTTATAGATTAATAAATGAATCACATGGATCTTCTGTATGGAGTAAGTGGTATGATATTGTAAGCTTTGTGTTGGCATTAATGATTTGTATGTGTGTGGTTGCATGCTCACCCCTCATTGAGCTATGTAGCTCACCCCATTGTTATCTTATTTTTAGATATTAGAACTAGAGCTTTGGTAAAGCAGAGACAGTTCGAGCATGCTGGTGTAATTAATGGACACTTGCTGGGACAGATGATTTGAGCAATGTTATACAGGATGTATTAATGTAAAATTTGTTGTAAGGTTGTAAATATTTATATTACCTATGAGTGGATTTACGGGTCTATAATTAAAATATTTGCTATTACAGTAGTCTGGTCACCACACTTATTTAAGTTTATGGATCTTATATGCGTACTTTGATTTATTAGTTAATTTGTGAGATGGGTTTTTGGTTACTGTACTACATCTGTGATCCTGGGTGTTTTTAGGCTGACTGGGTTGAAAATCTAGTGCTGCATACCTTAGCCATATTTAGGATAGGGTGTGACATAGAAGGTATCGAGAAAGCTTTTACAGTGTTGGGATGCATAGATGAACAAAAGATTTTATGTTCCAGTTATCAACTATAGGATGAAGCAAATGCTTGGTGGAAGGCACAAGACTTATATTGATGGCCACTCATCCCAACCCAACTTGGGGCCAGTTTGTGGAAATTTTCTTTGGAAACTACTTCCCTAAAAGTGTTAGAGATAGGAAGGAGGAAGGGCTTTAAGACAAGGGCCAAATTATATCTTTAAGTATCAACAACGGTTTGAGGCTTTGTATTACTTTGCACCAGATTACATAAAGACTAATAGAGCTAAGGCCAAGAAATTTGAGAAGGGTTTAAAGGCTAGTATTGGAGCACTACTGATTGCACATCACCTTCAAACATATGCAAAAGTTGTTCAAACAACCAAGTCTATAGAAGAGAATCAAAGAGAGAATTACCATGCCTAGGTAGCAAGGAGAGCAAACACACAATTTGGTGGCAGAAGATTCATTAGAGCAATTAAAGTACCCTGCACTATTCTAGCTGCACCATAAATTGGTATACCAGAAGTTGGCCAAGCACCACAATAGTTTAGGCCAACAGAATCAGTACCATAGCAAGTGGGTCCACATAAGAAGTGGTGCTTTGCATGTGAACAACCTGGACATAAGGCTAGATCCTGTTTATAGACGAAGCAGTGTCATAGATGTGATCGAATTGGGCATATAGCTAGATTGTGCCCATAAAAGAAGTTAGCAAACTCATATATGGAATTCTCAACATCAGCAACTAGTCAACCAATTTTGATGCAACAAGGTATGAGGCTAAGACTAGATCTATGGTTGTCATAGGTATGTTGTTAATATGAATGAAATGTTCATACGCATTGCTGATTACCTAGTGCATTCCATTTTTTACATTTTCATTTGTATTTTTGAATTCCAGTGCATCATATTTACTTTTACCTTCACTACATAAGTTAAAGAGTTAGGCACACAAGTTGATAGTCAGTATCCTACTAGCTGGGATACGAGTTACCATGTTCCATCCACACACTCAGACTGGACTTGATAACTCAATTAAGCAAGTTAGATATGACAAAGTTTGATGATTGTATTGGACATAGTATGACTACCTGCTTACGGAGCTCATGTGCGGTGTACAGACTTACTATCCAAGAAAGTAAGGTGAAGAAGGCCAGAAGGGTGTGATGTTGGCATCTAAGGTGAAGAAGATGTTAGGCAAGGGTTGCGAAGCATAACTAGACTCTGCAATGGCCTAAACATGGAAGTTACACCATGTGTGTAAAATTTTGGGAATAAGGATAGAGTGGTGTCAATATCAAGACATATACATTCCAATTGACACTACATACATATAATCAACAATGATCCAAGACAAGACCCTTTTGCTTCATTGACTGTCCTTGAGTCGTGAAAAAGGGTAAGGATGAGATCTACACTTCCCATTGACCAGGAAAGGTATTCACCATGACCTCAGCATAAGTACCAAAAAGACAGATGAAGTAGTAAGAATGTTCTCCTTCTAAAGAATTGAGAATGGTATTGGGAAGCTGATACTGTGAGGGTCATGGCCAGAAATGAGAATGTCTCTCTTCTCCCTTTTTGGGGGAGGAAAGTTCTTACATATGATTCCATCCTCTCTCCTCTCTTTCTCTTTCATGAGGGAGGGGTGTCTTGTGTCTGCTTACTCACGGGCCCACACCATCGTATCATAGCTCAGAGATACGTAGAGGCTTATTTCACAAGAGTGTAAAGTTATCATTTAAGATGGGGATTTGATAATGGTCCAATACGATGATCAGAATCATGCAAAAGTTTTAGAGTCGCCAGCTAGGGTTATGGGTCTAGAACCCAGGGGTGGGCCCAATTCCTAAGAAGAGGGCCCAAAAGTTGGTCTGGTCTAGAGATTTAGGGTAAGTGTCAGGTTGTAGAATTGGGAAGGTGTTAGGCACCCAATCTATTCGGTTCAACCGGTCTTCCTACTAGATGCTTAAGAACAAACATTTTTCATAATTTTTCCTATTCTGCATGCATGGCTAAGTTATCACACATATTTACATTGACAAAATTTAAATGACTATGTACACTATAGTCAACATTTTGCTAACTCTATTGAGAAACTATACCTAAGCTTGACCCCTGTTTCGGGTCAAAAGGGGTGGATCCCCTGGTTGATGCTGGTATGAACTTTCTTATAGATTCTCCTCGCTTAGGGAAAGATGGTCTTGACCTCCAACTTTCTTTCTTAAGAGACGCTGACTGTGATAATATTTGGGTAGAGTTTTGGCTAGGAATGGTTGCTTTCGATTTTAAATTCGGATAGAGCTTTGGCTAGGTAAGGCTATTTCTAGGCTTAGGCGGAGGTGGTGTTCAGACAGAGCTTCTGCTAGAGATGGGCTACTTTCGGGTTTTATCTGAGGTGGCACTCAAATAGAGCTTTCGCTGGGGATAGGCTATGGGAGGGCTAGGCTGAGGTGGCACTCGGATAGAGCTTCCATTGGGGATAGGCTATAGGAGGGCTAGACTGAGGTGGCACTCAGACAAAGCTTCTGCTGGGGATAGGCTATAGGAGGGCTAGGAGAAAACTTTTCCTAAAAATCTCACTCAAAGAAAGCAAAGGATTGAAGAGTCCTAAAGGACCGAAGAACTCTTTGAAGATTCGAAAAACACTTCGGTTCTTATGAAGATCTCTCCGAAGACTTGGAAAACCTCAAAGGGGGAGGGGAGGAGAGAGGGCAAAGCTTCACAACTTTGGATTGTTGTGGGGTATATTGGTGTGTAAAATCCAAGGGAGGGGGTATTTATAGAATTTTTGGACCAATAAGGAGGAAAGAGAATTCCTTAACCAGTGGTAGTAAAAAGTAATTTTTCTAAACCAATGGGGTGAAAGTAAGAAATTTTGGACCAATGAGATGGAGGGTAATTTTCTATAGCCAATGGGGTGAAAGATAATTTTTTTGGACCAATCATGTGAAAAGATTCCTTTTTCGACCAACGGGAGGCCGCGGTGTAAGGTACGCTAGTGGGGTAGTGTAGGGTACACAGGCTGGTGAAGAGGGAATTCCTTCTCAAAATCGGTCACTGAAAGAGGGATTCCGATCACCGGTGGGAGTGGTAGAGGTTTTGACAGGGGTGCGGAAGCTTCAGCAAAGGTGCTGGAGGTCTAGTAGGGGTGTTGGAACTCCAGCATTGGAACTCTAGCATGGGTACTGGAGCTCCAATAGTGGTGTTGGGGCTCCGGTTGTGGTGCTAGGGCTCCTACATAGGTGATGAGGCTTTGGCATGGGTGCTTGGGCTCCTACATGGGTGCGGGAACTTAGACATGGGTGTTGGAACTTGGCTGGGTATGTGCGGGGCTTGGCCTGGTGTGCGCGGGGCTTAGTTAGGTACACGTAGGTCTTGGAGGAGTGCACGTTGGGCTTGGTTGGGTGCATGCAAGCTTGGCCGTGTGAATGCGGGGCTTTGTTGGGCATATGCGGGGCTTGGTCGTGTGCACGTGGGGCTTGGTTGGGTGTATGCGGGGCTTGGTCGTGTGCATGTAAGGCTTGGTTGAGTGCACGCGGGGCTTGGCCGTGTGCACACGGGGCTCGAATAGGCGGGTTTAGGGCACTCAAGGCAAGGCATGGGTGCTCACATGGGCTGGGTTTGGGCATTCAAGTCAAGGCATAGGTGCTCGTATGGGCGGGGTTTGGGCACTCAAGGTAAGGCATGGGTGCTCGCATGGGCGGGGTTTGGGCACTCAAGGTGTGATTTTTGGGAGTGATTGCAAGAGATCCGACAGTCTGATTTTGACGTTCCATACATTGTTGGAATCGTAATTCCGAGTACTATGCATCTATGCAGTCACTTTGACCGTATTCCTTTGTATTTGAAATGTTTCTTTTCTCTCGTATGGGTTTTCTGGGAATTTTAGGTGAGTATGGAATGCTTCTGGGGATAGTTAGTTCAATCAGTTGTCATCTTTGTCGATCGGAGGCAAAAGGTAATGTCCAAGATCCATAAGTCATCATGGTCAAAGGAGGATGACAAAATTGGTTGTCTATAGAATTCCCCTCTTTAGTCAAGGCCTGTGCCAACAGTCGAAGGGCAAAGAAAAGAACTATCACATTTTGTCACCCAAAGCATGTACTATCGTCATCTTTCTCAACAAAGACGAAGCTAAAAATGCAATAGGTAATATCTCTTACTTACTTGAAGATTTACCTGGGCTTCCAATTGCAGGAAAGAAATTTGAGTCCTTTCAATCTTGTTATGAAATTTTGAACCATTATTTTGTAGAGAATTGAGCCCTCCTTGCAGAAGATGTTAGTACTTGAAATTGTTCTTGATGCATCATTTGCAGAGATTTGAGGCCTCCCTACAAAAGATGTTAGAGCTTGAAAATGTTCTTGATCCATCATTTGCAGAGATTTGAGCCCTCCCTACAAAAGATGTTAATGCTTGAAAATGGTCTTGATTCATCATTTGCAGAGATTTGAGCCCTTGCTACAAAAGATGCTAGTGCTTGAAAATGTTCTTGATCCATCATTTGCAGAGATTTGAGCCCTCCCTACAAAATATGTTAGTGCTTGAAAATGTTCTTGATCCCTCATTTGCAGAGATTTGAGTCCTCCCTACAAAAGATGTTAATGCTTGGAAATGTTCTTCCTAGGTTGGACTTCCTTCTACCAATCCTAGGAATTGATTCATGAGATCAGGCCACTCAGGGCCTATTTAATGAAATTGGGCCACCTAGGGCCTAGTCAATGAGATTGGGCCACTTGGGTCAATGAAATTGGGCCACCTAGGGCCGGATCAATGAAATTGGGTATGAAATTGGGCCGGTTCAATGAGATTCGGCCATTGGATTTAAGCCCTTGATTCTTAAAAATTTGGCTCTTGATCCTAAACTTTTGATTTGAACTTTGAATTTATACTTTTTATTTGGAATCTTGATTCTTTGATATTTAGCTCTTGATTTGGAATCTTGAACTTTGTGTGATAATTTGCATCTTCCTCACCAATTAAGATTTCACCTTCCATTTTTATATGATTTTTCCTACCAAGTAGATTTCACTTTCCATGTGATTTTAATTTTTACTTACCACAAGAAATTATTTCGAATTTTGTATTTTGGTGGTAAGAACTCTTGAATTACACCTTGGAATTAGATTTTTTTTTGGGGGGAGGATGAAAATTTTAACCATAAAATGGTCCCCCCCCTTCCTGTTCACTTACTATTCCGAGTTTCTTGAGTTGGAACGATTCGTGAGCGAGTTAGCTCGGGTTTTTGAGTTTCCTCAAAGATTTAAAGTTCTTCGCATTTCCTCGGGTATTCATAAATTTCTTTGAGTTTCCCTTTGAAGTTCTTCATCTTCTCCTTGAAGTTATTCATAGTTCTTGAGGAGGGGGCCACTTAGAGAATTTGAAGTCTTTCCGGGCCTTTTTGTAAATTGTGAAACTTTCTGCGTTCTTTGCAATTTGTGAAACTTTTTGGGGTTTCTTGCAATTTGTGAAACTTTTTGGGGTTTCTTACAATTCTGAAACTTCTTGGGGTTCTTTGCAATTTTGGATAAATAGGGCCGAAAGGAGAAAGAGAAGGACTCTAAGAGAGATCTAACTGGCCGGTGGAGCGAGATGTAGCACATCCTCCCAGGAGGATGACAGTCCCGCAGATTGGTACATTGGGTGGACACTTTCCAAGACCCGAGACCACATCTGCAATGCGGCGTGGGGAAAATGGGTAAGACTTCCGTTATTATTCATTTTTTTTGTTCATTTTCTACATTTATTTATGTTAATTTTTTGCATTTATTATTTTTTTCATTTTTTTTGCATTTATTTATTTTATATATATATATTTTTTAGCATTTATTTATTTTTATATTTTTTTTTCTTTTATTTATTTTTTTATTATTATTTATTTTTTCTTTTTTTTTGGGTAATTTACAGTGCCACCCCCTGAAGAATGCCAATATTAGAGGGACACCCCCTCTCTTTCACCAAATTAGACTCGGACCCCTTGCTGTTAGTCATCGTTACAAAATATATAAAAAATACTGACATCAGCAATTCAAATTTTTCTTAAATACCATTTTGCCCTTAAAATAGGGAAATACCAAAATTGCCCTTAATGGTTGTATTCTCAAAATCGATTGAAGATCCCTTCCGCCACCGCCGCCTCTGCTCCATGTCCGCCGCGTAATCCAAAAACTCATGAGGACTCTCGTTCCTCCTCACCACCTCGTTTTAAACCCTGAAATTAACTCTGCATCTCTTCACCATCTCTTCAGACATAGAGAAGTAAGCCGCAGGGCAAATGTCTGAAAGGATTCTTTCCTGGTAACGGAAGAACGAGGCCGATCTGTGAAAACCCTAATCTCTGAATTATTCTCTTCTGTAGGAAATTGGAATATCAGATTCAGAGGTGGGGGAGGATCTTCTGCTTTTGCACTTGCATCAAAAAATGCATCAGAAGCCACATTAGTGAAACATGTAGTCTTCCCATTATTCTTGCCTGTGACTTCAATATCAATGCCATCTGGAGCTCCCAGATATCTAGATAGAACTCCCTTCCCTTTCAAAGTATTCTGCAGGAAAAACAGAGAAAAGCCAGATAACGATAGAACCTTTTACTCCTAAGAATCCAGTTTGGGATGAACCAGAGAAGGGAAAGCAGTGACAGAAATTCCGCCTTTGCGTGGTTCCTGCTCAATTTCGTCTCCTAAAACAGACTTCCAAACATCGTTAATTTCCTCTGTCTCTCTCTGCAATTCTCTCCCCTCCATAGTGGAAGCAATTATGCTCATCTCCTCGATGCAACATGTGAATCCAGTTGGGATGAACGAAGGGACAGGAATTCCGCCTCTGCGTGGTTCCTGCTCAATTTCGTCTCCAGAAACGGACTTCCAAACATCGTTAATTTCCTCTGTCTCTCTCTGCAATTCTCTCCCTCCATAGTGGAAGTAAACACTCATCTCCTCGATGCGACATGTGAATCCAGTTGGGATGAATCAGAGAAGGGAAGCAGGGACAGAAATTCCGCCTCTGAGCGGTTCAGGCACCGACAATAACGACGGAATAAGGCTTTCTTTTTCTCTTTTTTTAAATCCTCTTTTTGGTCAGCGGTTCAGGTCCGGCAATAAGGTTTTATTTTTTGTTTTTTAAATCCTCTCTTCTTCTTCTCTAGCTCTTCTTTTTCTTCAGGTCAGTGGGACGGTAGCAGCTATGAGCCGTGTTCTTTTTTTAGGAAGCTTGAAGATTTTGGAGCCCGAGGCTTAAGAAGAATCACAATAGGGTAGGGAAGAGAGGAGTCCCGCCGCCGCCTCTGCTCCATATCCGCCACCGACAGATCCGGCCTCATCAATCCAAATACCGGCGATGGAGATCCGGCGGAGAAGATAATCGAAGGTTGCGTTTTTTCTCCTTTTTTTCCTTCAATCTGTTCGGAATCTGCAGTCTGTGGTGGTCTTGGTTGGAAATCCGGCAAATTATGGCTGAAATCTGTGGTTCTCTGTATTTGAAAGCTTCACTGTAATGTAAAAATATGAGTTTTTCAATAGCAAGGGTATAATGGTCATTTTAAGTCGACACTTAACAGTGACTGACGATAAGGGGTCCGAGTCCAATTTGGTGAAAGAGAGGGGGTGTCATTCTAATATTGGCATTCTTCAGGGGGTGGCGCTGTAAATTACCCTTTTTTTTTTAGGAGCATGGTGATGGGACACCTTCTATATTGGCCAAGTATGACCATCCCAATGCAGTTCGGGAGTGGTATGAAATGCTTCCCTATAGGGCAAAGGGGCAAAAAGATTCGACTTACTTGACCCACCTAGCCTCACTGGAGACTAGGAAATTCAGCTTAGCAGTGGTGGGAGCTTTGGTGGAGCGGTGGTGGCCGAGCACCCATTCTTTCCATCTTCCTACCGATGAGATCACCATCACACCTTTGTGTTTCTATGCCATGACCAGCATACCCTTTCGGGGGGAGGCCTCTATCTCTCCCTGAGACTTTGTCAGTATGAGAGTTCACAGAGTTGACAGGCATTGGGATTTTGGATGATGAGACACATATCCGCTTGGGTGTGATCAGTGCCCATTGGATGAGGAAGGATATGAGGGTGAACCTGGGTAACCTTGCATAGGTAACTCACTCCTTTCTTTTGTTTGCTGTGGCACAGGGCCTTTTTAGTGATTCTTGGGATTGGGGCGGGGCTACCTACGCATACCTTCTGTGGACCTTGGACCTGCTGGCATATGTGGATCGGTGCCTCAAGGGGGCAGGCTACATTCTCCAGGTAACTTTGCATTTCTTTTTGTTATTTTTCTCTCTTTTTATTGCATATCCTTATTTTGATATCTCAATTCAGCCTTCATGTTACGAACACCTGGAGATCTTTGCCCCCATATTGGAGGATCCTCTGAGTTTACCCTTCCCCATGGCTAACAGATGGAGAGACAATCGGGTATCGAGGAACCAACACTATCCTACTGAGACCACTCCCCGCTCTCTTCTGGACAGTCTTACAGAGGTAAGCCATATTTAGTGTCAATTTTTTTTTCTTTGCCTTGTGCTGTACTCACTTTTTCTTAACTTTGCAGGTCAACTAAAGTCCATTCTGGGATATCCAATTCTACAACCCCGATGAATTTGCTCGAGCCAAACAATTGACAGAGAGTCATGCATTATTCCAAGGTATCTGGGGCCATGCTTGGTATTTGGGGGAGTGTGTCACTCCTCAGTGGACCTATCTTACGATGCGTTCTCCTCCCTGTTATCCTCCATCGACTATGCTTAAGCCGGAGCGCCTTCCCGAGAGTGAGATAGAGATATGGGCTGAAGGAGTATGGGATGACTCTATCCTTGATTAGGATAGAGATTATGAGGCTTTTCTCAAGGATGAGACAGTCTACGCTCCATTTGGTCCCAGCGGGCCACTAGTATGTTTCTTCTCTTGAACATTTTTTCCATAGTTCAAATTCCTCTCTTTTTGATTGATGTTCTTTCAATGGAGGGCATGACATATGGCTCCCCCTCCTACTCAATCACGAGTAGGTGCTACCTCCTCATCTCAGGTTGAGTCTTCCATTGTTGTGAGGGGACCTCTCTAGATGGCTGTCAGTACCTTTAGTGGTTTTCCGAGCTGCTTATCCCAGTGCGACACGTCCAGGCATTCCTAAGCTCTTGGAGTGAAGAGTGGATAGAGATGCCACCCTCAAACTTCCTATCCCATATGACTGTGTGAGTATAAAAACACTGCTTGTTTAACTGATTCTTGACTCTTTTGACTGACATTCTTGTTCTTAGGTGTCTCCAGAGCTCTATGTCGAACTCAGGAGGATGCATCAGGGTTTCTCTGAGGTCTTGGTTGAGAGGGCACTCTCCTATCCTTAATATCTTTCCTCTTTGGTTGCTTCTTTTCCTGATCATTCTTTATGTTCCCCAGGAGAGGGAGAATGATGCCTTGAGGAGGTAGGTTAGCTCCTACCGATGGGAGAATGCTCGTTTGAGAAGGCAGGTTGAGGACTAGGCACAGAGGTTGGCGAGTTCAGGATTGGGACCTTCTAGTTCTATGACCTTCCATGAGGATGATGCTGAGTATGGCTTGGATGATGACTTTTGACCCATAGGGATTTGTTTCTGTATTTCCTATAAACACAAACATATGCATATTTTCTTTTTTTTCTTCTTCCCTCCCCCTTGTTTGTTTATCATTTTATTTTGGCATCTTATGAATGCAAACCTATCTTTGGCACAAAGAAAATCTCTTTTTTTTTTTTTTTTGTTTATGGTTTGAAATGTGTAGGCATAATCAATTCCACAACTCAAGCCATAATTAGAATAATCAGGATAACATGAAAATTCAAATATTTTCTCATTCTACTACTAAGTGAATTACATGGGAAGGGGAACAACTTTCCTACCATAGAAAAGATAGGTAAGTAACAAGGTGGGGAGACAACCCTTGGTGTGAGTGAAAGTTCACTAACTCCTCTGGGTTTGTTGCCACGAGCCCATATTGTCGGCTAATGTACATAGGCAAATAAAAGGACGTGTGAGTCAATGCCATAAACCTGATGTAGTTGTAGCTAGGGGTCTTCATTAGAAAATCTTCTGGTGGCTTCTCTGGGCCCTTCCATGCAATGTCCTTTAGAGTTCTTCCTTGTAGGTACTCTTTCCAATCATCAATGAGTTTAAATTCCGGGGCTTCCCTCCTTTCTTGGTAACCAAGAGCCCCGAGTTGACCTTTATTCATTGGCATGTTCAGCTTCAGCTTTTCAAGTAGCCATAGTTGGAAAATGGCAGGACTTCCATGATAATGATCAAGTCCAAACCTATAGCTATGGCTCATGTCATCAAGTCCTAGGACTATGGGAATGATCTCTTCCTTTCTTCAATTGCTTTATCACTTCTATTAGGACAGTTGGTGCACGACGTCTCGGAGTTCGAAGAACATAGCGAACTATCATGCATTGTAGATAAGCATCTTGTGACCTTTGCTGATGGATTCCCCCAAGTGGTAGGTATTGAATGAAGATCCTGGCCACCTTCAGAATATCAATCTTTCCATATCTGATAAATTGCTTCATTTCCTCTTTCCCATCCGAAAAGGTCTTGAATCTCTTCTGAGTGATCTTTCTTCAAAGATGGTTGAATCAACTTTCCCTTAGGTGGAGATAACATAAAAACTCAGAATTCTTCGAGAGTTGGATAGATTTCAACCAATCCAAACCAAAATATGGCCACCTTCAGAATATCAATCTTTCCATATCTGATGAATTGCTTTTATTCCTCCTTTTTTCCATCCGAAAAAGTCCTGAATCTCTTCTGAGTGATCTTTCTTTAGCAATGGTTGAATCAACTTGTCCTTAGGTAGAGATAACATATAAACTCAAAATTCCTTGAGAGTTGGATAGATTTCAACCAATCCAAACCGAAATACATGAAGATCAGCATCCCAATGCTGAGAAATCTGTCGGAGGAGATTATGATGTAGCTCAATGCACCCAATCCGGCTGAGCATCGACATATTCATGGATTTTAGCAGTCCTGGTGCTACTATGCTTATGTCCAAGGTCCATTTTCTCAATGTCTCATCCAAGGAACCCATGACTTATCCTGCAGTTATCACAAGCAAAGAGAAGTTGTGATGATTTATTGAAGCACTACTCATTAGCTACTGACACAACCAAACCTTTACCACTATTGCATCAAGCTCTCTTATTTTTCTTGTTTTGACCAATCAAGGATGGGGAATAAACTGGTGTCGGGTGGCGACTTTTGGGGGATAGAAACTTGGATAAGAATTTGACGGACTATACGTGAATGATAGATACCTAATGTCCTTGCATGCCAAATGGCATTCTTGGGGGACACAAACTATGATGATCTTTTAAGATACCATGATTATTAATTTAGAAAGCAATTTATTGCCTTGAGATGGTTGAAACCTCACTTGCACATGTCAAGTTACCTACATATCCCTTGAGAGGAATCAGGTCTAATGTAGTTCGGGCTATTCACCATATTCGACATAATATTTCTTGAGTTAATCCATATTGGCTAGTTCAGGCATTTCTTTACTGTTGTGGTCGATGAGTTTCACAACTTTTCCTGGTAGAATCTCTTTGACAGTGAATGGGCCACTCCAGTTGAGCCTGGATTTCCCTCTTGGGTCATGAATTGGGGCTCTCTGCTCTCGAAGAACAAGTTCACCCTCCTTTATGTGACGGGGCTTCACATTCTTGTTGAAGGCCCTTTCCAATCTCAATTGATATTTCTTTAGGTTATCCCTACCTTTTATACGCCTTTCATCAAGAAAATTGAGCTCATCGTACCTGACCTTCACCCATCTCCTTCAGGTAATTGACTATCAAGAAGCACCCTTAGGGATGGTACTAGGATTTCCATGGGTAGAACTGCCTCAACCCCATATACCAAAGAGAAAGGAGTTGCCCCTATCGAGGATTATACAAAGGTCTGAAATGCCTACAAAGCAAGTGGTAACTTGTCCGCCCAATACTTGTGTGTTTTATCCATTTTCTGTAAGATCACCTTGATAATCTTGTTAGCTGCTTCTATTGCCCCATTGGTCTGTGGCCTGTAAGTGGTGGAGGGATGCCTTTTGACACCAAACTTTGTGTAAATTTTATCGATCTTACCCCAGAAATGGGATCCTTGATCTGATATCAACTCTTGAGGCACTCCTTATTGGCAAATGATCTTTTCTTGGATGAATTTTGCTACCTTAGCAGATGTGAGTATTGCACAAGATTGAGCTTCCACCCACTTGGTGACATAATCAATGGCTACCAAGATGAATTCATGAACATTGGATGCTTTGGGGTTGACCTTCCCAATGATGTCAATGCCTCAAGTGGAGAAAGCCAGGGAGAACTGAGCGAATGCAACTCTGTTGGTGAGATATGTATGATATTAACAAATATCTGACATTTGTGGGATTTCTTGACAAAGTCCACACAATCTTAGCTTGAGCATCTTCTTAGCCAGCATCTTGGCATTTATATGGGGTCCATAGTGGCCTTGATGAATTTCCTCCATGATGGTTGTAGCTTCTCCTTCATCCACACACAGCAACTATATTCCATCATAGGATCTCTTGTACAACAAGTCTTCTTGAAGAATAAATTGGGTGGCATATCTTCGTAAAAGTTTCTTCTCTCTATTTGTAGCTTCAACCAAATACTTTATTTCTCTGATAAAATCCACTATGTGAGTGAACCAAGACCGACCATCCACAGTGAGAGAGTTCACCGAATTCTGATAAATAGGCCTGCTTCTTTGTTCTACCAAGAATGGTCAGACCCTAGCCATAGGGTTGCATTCTACCATAGATGCCAAGGTTGCGATGGCATCAGCAAACCTATTGTTATCTCTTTGGAAGTATTTGAACGAGATCTTCTCAAAGTGTTCAATCACCTCTTCTAGATGTTCTTGGTACAACTTCAGCTTTTTATCTCTGGTCTTGCACTTTCCTTGTTTCTGACAAATGGCAATGGATGAATCTCCATACACTTTAATCCTTTTCATTCCAATAGTAAGGGTCATTTCTAGTCCCAACACACAAGCTTCATATTCAGTAATATTGCAGGTAGAGGGGAAGTCGAGGCAGAATGACAAAGGCAAATAGAGACCATCAGGAGTGACAAGCAATATTCCCGCACCACACCCCTTTTGATTAGCTGCTCTATCAAAGAATAATTGCCACTCATTAGCTGTGTCTTCTTCTAATGTTGTGATTCCTTCATTGGGAAGGCATCATCCAGGACTCTTCCATCTTTTATGGGGTGGACAACCAAATGATTAGCTATAGCTTGCCCCCTTGATAGATTTCTGAGTAACATAGGTGATGTCAAACTCTGATAGCAGAAGTAGCCACCAGGCCATCCTTCCTATTAGGGCTGATTTATCAAAGAGGTACTTGATTGGATCCATCCTGGAGATCAGACGTACTGGATAAGCTACCGTATAGTGTCACAGCCTTTTCGTTGCCCAAATCAGTGCGGCACAAGTTTTTTCCAAAGATGTGTACCACATCTCATATTCCAGGAACTTCTTGCTGAGGCAATATGTGGCATGCTCTGCCACCTTTCCCGTCTCTTTTTGTGCTAGCAATGAGCCCATGGAATATTCTCCCACTAATAAGTACAACATAAGTGGTTCTTCTTCCACTGGTGGTGTCAATTTTGGCAGGTTCATGAGGTATCTTTTGATCTTATCAAAAGCTTTTTGGCTTTGGTCATTCCATTCTGTGGGCTAATCCTTCTTCAGCAACTTGAAGATTGGTTCGTAAATTGTAGTCAATTGTGCTATGATCCTGCTGATATACTGAATGTGGCCTAGAAATCCTCCTATCTGCTTCTTAGTGCAAGGCATGGGTATTTCTTGAATTGCTTTGATCTCGACTTTGATGCCTCTTTCACTCACCAGGAACCCTAACAATTTTCCTACTGTTGCCCCGAATACACACTTCTGAGGATTCAACTTCAGCTGATACTTCTTGATCCTTTCAAAGAATTGCCTCAGCACGAGAATATGCCCCTGTCGATCTTTCGACTTTACTATCATGTCATTCACATAGACTTCCACATCTTTGTTCATCATGTCATGTAATATGGCTGTGGCTACTCTCTGATAAGTTACCCCAATGTTCTTTAGCTCAAAAGGCATCATCATGTAACAATATGTTCCCCATGGAGTGGTGAAGGTTGTCTTCTCATGATCCTCTGGGTGCATGCTCACTTGGTTGTATCCCGAGAATCCATCCATAAATGATAACAAGGCATGCTCTGCCATGTTGTCTGCCAATACATCAATGTGAATTAATGGGAAGTCATATTTAGGGCTTACCTTGTTAAGATCTCGAAATTTTACGCACATCTGTACCTTGCCGTCTTTCTTTGGTATTGGTACTATGTTGGCCAACCACTAGGGGTACTTCACCACTTGTAGAAAGCTTACATTCCATTGCTTCACAACTTTTTCTCTGATCTTCTCACTTCATTCTAGCCGCATTCTTTGGAGGTTCCGTTTGATCGGCTTTGCCCAGGGTAGGTCAGTAAGCGGTGTTACACAATGTCGGGGTCTATACCAGGCATATCCTCATAAGACCAAGAAAAGGCTTCGGTGAATTCCTTCAGTAGATTAATCATCTGTTCTACTTCTTCATTGTCTAGGGTGGTACCAATTTTTACCTCTCGAAGGCATTAGTCAGTTCCTAGATTAATAGCCTGGGTATCCTCACGGATGGGTTGGTCTTTCTTTGGTTTGCATTGTTTTATTAACTCTTGATATTTGTTAAGATCATCATCACAAAAAGGAGGCAAGTCCTACCCAAAATCAGAAATTTCATTCATTAAAGAAGGACTAACAGAGTCAATATACACAGACTCTGGGCTTTCCTCAAGAGGGGAAGTCGGCACAAAATCATAAATGGAAGACTCAACAACTGACTCAACTATAGACTCGATGGCTGGTTTGATGCTTTCTTCAGTGGTATCCAGTTTGATTAACTCAATAGTGTGAGTAAACTTAAAATTCTCCCCAATGGTAGTCCAATTTAGGAGCGGTTCGATGGCTCGATGGATAAGGAGATGTGGTAAAGGGCCTTCTTCTCCTTCTGAGAAAGTTACTGCTACTTCTTCAATGGTGCAATGGTTCTTCTGGATAGGTGCATGCTTCTTCACAAATACCAGTTGATCAACCTCGTGCTCTCAGAAGCCGAACTTTATGAGGGGTGAAGATTGCTGGAGACTACTTAATCCTCTTTCTATAAAGTTCATCTTTTCCAGCCTATTAAGGGATGCCATCCCGTTGCCTCGGTCACATCTTTAACCACCTTCATGGACCTTCCCGTGGCAATTGATTCGGGCACAGCACATGCAAACCATCATTCTTTCTTCTCTTCTTTGCTTTGTATATGTACTTCTTCCTCTGAATGGACAAGGCTTGAGCTCATATAACTCTCTGGCTCTTGGTTCTTGTAGGAGGGAGAAAATGTAGCTTTGAAATCAATGGGAAGCTGTAAACTTCAGGTGAGCTTTATCTTCTTTTCCCATTCTCTTTTCAAGAGGACTCGAGGACTTCGTGCCTCTTTTGACTAGATCAATGTTGTAGGGTTACTAGAGGAAGACCCATTCTCAATCAGTGCAATTTCTGTTATCCCGGTGATGCAACTGTCTTGATCACTTTCATTAACTAGCATTTACTGTTGCTCTACCTCATGAGTTACCTAGTTGAACTCATCTTGAAAGAATACTTCAAATCCAGATTGCATCTTTACGACGGTTTCATCAAACCGTGGTTCAACATTTTCGCAAAAGGGGAAATCTTCTCCTTCCCTTACAAAGTACCATTGAGAGTGGGGTAGTAAGAGACACAGAATTTCATTGCCATCCTCAGTACTTTTTGGCCCTTGGTGCTCTAAGGAGCTTACCAAGACCACTCTTTCCTTTGTTCACTACCAAACTAGGATGCTTTGGAACTCCTTGATGATATTTTTCTAGTCCCATGCCAAGAAAATATTGAATATTCTTCATCATTTGATTCACTGGTGGACTCTAGACGGCCTCATAGTTAGCTGGGATTTTCTCATTTGGGACTTCTTTGGCAATGGCTGCGTAGGTTACATCTAATTCAAAACCACTTAGTTGAACTTCCTAGTCTTGTTCTTCTCCATTTTCAATACTGGCTAAGGTGTTAATCACTTCGGGAGCTCCAGCTACTGTAATCACCTTTCCTTCATGGATGAACTTTATTTTCTGATGGAGACTGGAGGACACTGCCTTTGCATGATGCAACCAAGGCATTCCCAAGAGCATGTTAAAAGATGTTGATATATTAATGACTTGGACATCAATATCAAACTTCACTGGGCCAATCTTTACTGTAAGGGTGTGGATGCCAGGGATTTTCCTCTTGGTATTGTCATATGCCTATATGGTTTGGGTAGTCGGCCTCATTTCTTCCAGGTTGATGCCAATACATTTTTCCGATCTCAAGGGTAGAACATTCAAAGCTGATCTATTGTCAACGATGACCTGGGGAACCACCTTGTCAAGACATTCTATTGTGATGTGGAGAGCTCGGTTGTACTGGGCTCTTTTTGGGAGTTCAGAGTCAGAGAACATCAATAACTATACAGCATAAGCTACCCTTACTATATGCGAGAGATGCACTGAATCTATTTCAATCGGCACCTGCACATTGGTGAGAGAATTTAAGACTGCTTCACAGTGTGTGGGGGAGGGCCATCAACAATCCCCAAATCGAGATATTAGCTTGGGACTTCTTGAGTTGAGCCAAGAGTGGATTCTCCGGTTCTTTCTTCAAACCATTAGTTCCTGCTTCATTAGTCCTCAACTGTTCTATGACTGTTCTATGGCTAGGGCTTTGCCCTTGTAGTCTCTTCCACTTCGAGTCTCTATTACACTGACAGATTTCTTTACAAATATCTTTGTGGGATAGCAATCTTCATCATCACTATTTGTTATGGTAATTATCCCCATAGGGTCATCTTCTCCTTAGATTCCTCTTCACTACTTGGGGTAGGAGGTTGAGGTCCTCCACAAATGTCAAAGGCCCTAGCTTGGACCCTCTTGACTGCATTGGAAAGCCAAGCAACTGTTGTGTCTAACATTTCTGCAAGTGTGGAATGTCCCCCTATATTTTCAAGGATTATCAACTGCTCGGTGTAGCATTGTGCACTAACAACTACTTCACCTAACATTCGGTCAATCTCATCAACCTTGAGTTTGATGTCAACCAAACGATTATAGACATAATCCATGTGTTCTGCTATAGGATTTGCTTCACCTTCAATAGTGATCTCATACCCTTCACTATCTTCTGAATCTGATGGCAGATCTCCCTCTTCTATATGAATTATAAGTGCTGGATGAATAGCATCTATGGGATCAATCATTTGGCCATCTTCACTGATGGAAAATATTGAATATCCTCCTAGATCTCTTGGAGATTAGTATCTAGATTCATGATCATCATCATCATCAATGTGCCAAGGCCCCTAGTAGTCATCCCAATCTGGGTACTGATCAACGTCTTGAGAATCAAAGTCATCTCCATCCTTCTCATCTTAACTCTCATCCTTGTCATCATCCTCTGTGTCACTCCCTATGTGGATTAGGGAGGCATGCTCTTTGATTTTTTCTCCCACAGACAATGCTATTACTGCTCTGAGGAGGTCATCCATGACTTCTTCAATCATCTCTGGATTATACTCTAAAGATATAGTGGGCTGAATTAGAGAAGTGGGATCACCATCTTGGCCTTCTCCTAAAGCATTCACTGATCCTATTGATGAGGTCATCTTTGGGGAGTCTGGTAGTGTAAGCATATCCTTTCAATTGTACCTATCCATCCATCCTTCTTTTGGGTTGTACATCAAACCTTGAGAATGGGTTTGGTATGAGGGTGACGAGGGATACGATGCGGGGTGGTACGAAGGTGATGTGATGTGAGAGGTAGGATATGAAGATTGGGGGTACTAAGATGATGAGGTTCCATGTGGTGAAGGTTGATGATACAGTAGAGGTTGGTAATATGGTAAAGGTTGGAGGTATAGTGGAGGTTGGTAATATGGTACGGTGGATTCTTCTGTTAATGAAAAAGGATGAACGATGGGAGTCTGATCTTTTGATTCCTTCTTCTGATGACTCTTTTCTTTTGGGAGTCCTCGTGACTCTAGCCCTTTGACTCATGATTTTCCTACGGGCATTCATGTGATTCCTCCGAGCTCTGGATATAATAAGTTGAGTGGGATCACTCTCTGTGGCTTCTTCATCTAGATTGTTCACATGGTCGGGGAGTGGATTGGTGTTGACACTGGGAGGTTGCTTAATCTTGACTTTAATGGTCCCATTGTCTACCAAATCCTAGATCATATGTAGGAGACCTATGCATCTTTCTATGGTGTGTCCCTTCTGAGTATGGTCGGCACAATACTCACGATCTCTATACCAAGCTGGAGGAGGGTTGTTGATTACTCTTGGAGCCATTGTCCCTATCAATCCTTGTTTCTTTAGCTTCTCATATATTACTGTCACGGGCATTCTCAAATCAAAAAACTGTCTTCTTGGGCGAGGAGCCTTCTGGGAGGGTGCATCTTCTTGTATCACGAATGGTGACGCTGAAGTGATGGGTGAGACTGACCATTGGACTGCACCTACCACATTAGTATGGGGACCTTCTCCCCGTCCAACTCTGGCATTCTTTCCTATATCTTAGGAGGATCCTTGATATTGAACTTCCTTTAGGATTATGTTTTCCACATGTGTACTGGCGGCTATCAAGGCATCAAAGTTTTTAGATGTTGATAGTAAGGGACATCATAGTAAGGCTTTGACAAGTTTTCAATCAACATTTCTACTTGCTTTGGTTCTGAAGGCCGATCTACCATCTTAGCGGGCTTATCCCTATACCACATTAAGAAGGCAGTGAATCCTTCTCTAGATTATTGTCCCAACGTCTCAAGCTCTCGATGCTTCACATCTACTTCAGTATTGTATGAGTACTACTTGGTGAAGGCTTTCACCACTGTTGTCCAATTTTGAGTTTGGGAAGGCTGCAATTGGGTGAGCCAGCTTAGTGTTGGTCTTGATAGGGTTAACATGAAGGGTTGCCCCATCTGGTTGTCTTGGCAATGCTAAGGAAGACTTTGAGATGAGCCTTAGGGTCCCCTAACCCATCAAATCTATTAGTTTGCCATTTGAACTTCTTAGGGATTCTTACCCCAGAAAAGAAACTCATTTCATTAGAATCCACTATTTGACTTTCCAAGCCTTTTCCAGCTCGAATCATATTCTCCAACTTCTCTAATTACTCTCTAGGTTTCCTTTCTTTCTCCATCTCTGAAGGATCCATTCGGATATGTGCTGCAAACTCTTTTTCCTCATCTTCAATCACTACCTTGGGAGGAGGGACCCTAGAATAGACCCCTCGTTGACCATTTGGATGGGTAGGTGAAGCTCCTCTCTGACCAGTTGGTTAGACTTGCTTTGGTTCTCTTCAGTCAACTCAGAAAGAATTGCCATGATGACCTGTAGGTCCGTTCTGATCCAACTCTACTGTAGCTTGTGCTGGTTCAGCCCTGGGAGGGTTTTGGAGTGTATGCAATATCTGAGCTATTCCTCTCTTGACCTCAGCCATTTCTATCTACAAAGTCTCTACGGGATGGACCCGTGCTTGCTCGGGTGATTCGGGGTTATGTGGATCCATGCTAATTGGGCTGTAATCACTTGGCAGTAAATAATCTCAGAGAGATGATGGAGGTGACATTGGACTTAATCGAGTTAATCGGTTACCCTAACGTATCCAAATGGACTATGGAAAATACTTAAGGTGTGGATTGTGCCTGAACCAAAAATGGTTTATTTTAGGATTCCTAAATTCCCAACCCCATATTCACACATTCACTAGATTAACAACCAATGATCCATCCAAAGTTAGTCCACTTAATGGTAGGGAGTGGATAGGGGTTGATGCCCCTAGTCCACTCAATGCCATAAGTGGGAGGTACATACAAATGTCTTGACTGAAATACTCCTATTAATACATTCTTTTCCAATAAAGTCATGCTTTTCCTAATCTTATCCCACTAGGTGACCTTCCTCCTAGTTTCCATGGGTCTTTTAGATAATTCGGCATTTTACAGGACTTTGACAGAAATCAGCCCTGATCACATGTGCCAAATCATCCATATTTCATTTCTATGGAGGAAGGACACCTTTTATCCAAAACCCACTTAGGAGAGCATTTCTTTATGACTAGAATATATCATAGGAAAATTCCCTTTCAAGATTGCAAACAAATTCTACAGATCAGATTGTGGCATTACTAGCATTCTGCATCTTTTTTTTATATGATGCGAGTATGAAGTGGATGCAATAGGACCGATGAGGCTTCCTTGACAGGATCTATATACGCAAGGTACGTGATCCTTTTGATATACCCATGGGTACGAGATCAAGGGGTGACTTCCTTGCCTATTACTCATGACTACACACTAGGTTAAACAATTGGCCATGGGGTGGTGGAACCGTGAGTGATTGTGTGTAGAATTGTAATGCGGGAATATCATTATTCGATCTCAGAACGTCATAAAGTGCATGGACCTCCCCGAGGGTGCTGGAACAATTATGAACATCCTCGCTGTTTAAAAATACTCCACACCCTTGTATAGGAAATGGCTACCATTTGCTCTCAGAGTACTCTCCATGACATGCACTGAACTCCCCGAGGGTGCGGGCATGACAGGGAGTCACTTGCCAAATGATTTCACTTTGAGCATGTTGCATGATGCAGTTAGTGAGTACAAATACAAACAGAGGGTTAGCCAAACATGTTTTCAAACAGATGTGGTGGAAAATGTTCTTGCATTTAATGGTAGCATCTAGTGTCGGAAACTTGACATTTATCCCCAGTGGAGTCGCCACTATGAGGGTAGCATCCGAAAATGAGAATGTCTCTCTTCTCCCCTTTTGGGGGGGGGGAAGGACTTACATTTGATTCCATCCTCTCTCCTCTCTTTCTCTTTCATGAGGGAGGGGTGTGTTGTGTGTGCTTACCCACAAGCCCCGCACCATTGTATTGCCACTCGGAGATACCTGGAGGCCTATTTCGCAAGAGTGTAAAGTTCATCATTTAAGATAGGGATTTTATGATGGTCTAATATAGGGATCAGGATCACGAAAAAGGGTTTGGAGCCACCACATAGGGTTATGGGCCTAGGACCCACGGGTGGGCCCAATTCCTGAGAAGAGGGCCCAAAAGTTGGTCTAGTTCAGAGATTTAGGGTAAGTGTCAGGTTGTAGAATTGGGAAGGTATTAGGCACCCAATCTACCCGGTTCAACCGGTCTTCTTACTAGAGGCTTAAGAACGAATATTTTCCATAATTATTCCTATTCTGCATGCATGGCTAAGTTATCACACATATTTATATTAACTAAATTTAAATGACTATGTACACTAAAACAAGGTCTATATAAAGTCTACATTGTGCTAATTCTGTTGAGAAATTATACCTGAGCTTGGCCTCTGTTTCGGGTCAAGAGGGGTGGACCCCTTGGTTGATGCTGGTACGAACATTCTTATGGATTCTCCTGGCTCAGGGGAAAATGGTCTTGACCTCCAACTTCATTTCTTGAGAGATGCTGACTATGATAATATTCGGGCAGAGTTTCGACTAGGAACAGTTACTTTCGATTGTGAATTCGGACAGAGCTTCAACTAGGGAAGGCTATTTCCGGGGTTAAGCTGAGGTGGTATTCGAACAGAGCTTCTGCTAGGGATGGGATACTTCTGGGTTTTGGTTAAGGTGGCACTAGGATAAAGCCTCCACTGGGGATAGACTATGGGAGGGCTAGGCTGAGATGGCATCAGATAAAGCTTCTGTTGGGGATAGGCACACTTAGACAGAGCTTCCGCTGGGGATAGGCTATGGGAGGGCTAGACTGAGGTGGCACTCGGACAGATCTTCCACTGAAGATCAGATATGGGAGGGCTGGGAGAAAAATTTTCCTAAAAATCTCACTCAAAGAAAGCAAAGGATTGAAGAGTCCCGAAGGCCTAAAGAACACTTTGAAGATCTGAAGAACCCTTTGAAGATCCGAAGAACACTTCGGATCTTATGAAGATCCGAAGAACACTTCGGATCTTATGAAGATCTCTTCGAAGACTTAGAAAACCTCAAAGGGGGAGGGGAGGAGAGAGGATAGAGCTTCACTACTATGGCTTGTTGTGGGGTATGTTGGTGTGTAAAATCCAAGAGAGGGGGGTATTTATAGAATTTTTAGACCAATAGGGAGGAGAGAGAAAATTCCTTAACTAATGGTAGTAAAAAGTAATTTTTCTAAACCAATGGGGTAAAAGTAAGAAATTTTGGACCAATGGGGTGGAGGGTAATTTTCTATGGCCAATGGGATGAAAGATATTTTTTTTGGACCAATCATGTGAAAAGATTCCTTTTGGACCAATGGGAGGCCATAGTGTAGGGTAAGCTAGCAGGGCAGTGTAGGGTACACAGGCACGTGAAGAGGGAATTCCTTCTACAAATTGGTCGTCGAAAGAGGGGTTTTGATCGTCGGAGGGAGCAGTGAAGGTTTCAACAGGGGTACAAGAGCTTTAGCAGAGGTGCTAGAGGTCCAGTAGGGGCGCTGGAGCTCCAACAGTGGTGCTGGGGCTTCGACAGTGGTGTTGGGGTTCCTGCATGGGTGCTGAGGCTTCGGCATGGATGCTGGGGCTCTAACTTGGGTGCGAGAACTCAGACATGGGTGTTTGAACTTGGCCAGGTATATGCGGGGCTTGGTCGGGTATGCGTAGGGCTTGGTCGGGTACACACAGGTCTTAGCCGAGTGCACACGGGGCTTAGTTGGGTGTATGCAAGGCTTGGTCATGTCCACCTAGGGCTTGATTGGGTGTATGTGAGGCTTGGCTTTGTCCACGCGGGGCTCGCATGGCTGCCCGCATGGGCAGGGTTTGGGCACTCAAGGTAAGGCATGGGTGTTCACATGGGCATGGTTTAGGCACTCAAGGTAAGGTATGGGTGCTCACATGGGCGGGGTTTGGGCACTCAAGGTGTGATTTCTGAGAATGATTGTGGAGATCTGATGGTCCGATTTTGACGTTCTATATATCATTAGAATCGTAATTCCGAGTGCTATGCATCTGTGCGGTCACTTTAATTGGATTCCATCATATTTAAAATGTCATAATTGGACCCTTCTTTTCTCTCGCACGAGTTCTAGGAATTTTGGATGAGTGTGGAATGCTTCTAGGGATAGTTACCTCTGTCAGATGTCATATCAGTCGATCAGAGGCAAAAGGTCGCGTCCAAGATCCATAAGTCATCATAGTAGGAGGTGGGTGACAAAATTGAGTGTCTACAGATACCTAAAAGGGTGTATCGCCTAATAAATCCGACATTGCTATTGGATCAGAACAACTAGGTCAGTATTGGAAATACGAAATAGTAAGAATGATAACAAGTCCAAGTGAGTAAACCTGAGATCAAGTTCTATGGGTGATTTAAGAGTAAAGAAAATTAATTTAATAGGTAAAAATTTGAGGAAAAATTATAATTCATTGAGGATCTGGATTATATGATTATTAAAAATATATTTGAGTATGTAAAGAAAATATATTAAAGTTAAAGTATGATATCTGGAATTGTGATGATTTAAGTTTTGAACTATAGTGGATTGTGGATAATAGGACATTGGTGGAATAATGAAAATACTTAGCAAGTTTGAATGTAGTGTGAGGTCAAATAGTGTGAATAGAGGAATGCAAGTTCGATTTCATAAGAAAAAATAGATAATACGCTAAGTATGTGAATATGTGTGGTAAAGCAAAGTCAAAAGTCTGAAAATTGTGAAGCCAAGTAAATGATGGGATATTACCTTGGGTTTTTGGTTGAAACTATAAAATAAAAGTAAAAAGAAAAAAAAATAATATGATTAATAGTTTGACTTGGGAGAAATGATATGGAAATAGAATCAACAAGCATGGTTCTCATAGAGTGACGAAAGAGAAACTGTGGAACAACTGATACAGAATCAATGTGAAATTCTAGGACTTTATGAATCTTTATAGAGATCAGATCTAAGTATCTTGGTAGGATACATTGGAGAGATAGAAATAATAATTATATGTGTGATGATATAATAGGGTTGATATTGGAAAGTGAGAAGAATAAAGGTATGTGGATTTCACAGTTATCGAGAAATTAAAGACATGAATAAATAAGGGACCAGCATGACCAATGGGTGTGTAAATGTGTGTTGGTTAATGTGTGTTGTTAAATTAGTCAGTACTACTAAGACATATGGCCATGTTAATAACATTGAGTAAAATTTGATGATGCAACTTAGTGGATGAGATTGATCCTCGAAGATGAGCAACTCCACAAATTTTGAGGACGAAATTTTTGTAAGGAGGGGGGAAATTAGAACACCCTAAATCAGAAGCAACTGAATGCCTAAGTGTCAGGACCCAGCTGGCATAAGGACAATACGCTCTCCTGTTGTATAATACTGCTGTGTAGCAGCAGGAGAGAGAATTTAACAGATCCAATGGCCATGTTAGGGGTATTAAATAGCTAAAAAGGAGTGGAACTAGTCCTATATTTGGTGAGTTCAAGAACCCAATGGTTAGGATAGTAAATGGACAAAAATGGGCAAACCGATGGGAAACCCTGCTACCAAACCGGTCAGCCAGTTCGCCTTGCAGAATGCAGGAAAAATTCTTTCATGTGTGGGTGCCACATCCCTATAACCCTAAGCCTCATACTTACCCAACCTATAGAGGACCTAATGCTGACCAAACCTAACATAATAGGTCAGTATTTGTGGGGTCCATTAATGAGAAATTAATTTTAATTAGTTTTAGTTTCTTGTCTCTAAAAATCAATTTTAGAAAGCAATTTTGGGTGTTCAGCCAAACAGGCCCTAAGGACCCTTTGGGTGAATTATAAAGCAAGAAACTTAGCCACTATTCATCATATTAAACCCCAATTTCGTTTGGGAGAAAGTAGAGAAGAAGAAGAAGAAGAAGAAGAGAGGAAGGAGAAGAAGAAGTGAGGCCTTTTGCAAATGGACTGCAGCCAATTTTGCTGCTGCTGCTGCCCCTATTGCTACTGCTGCATCCTCTTCTTATGCAAATGGTTTTGGTGCAAGCAAAGGCTACTACTGATACCAGCTATAAGGAAGGAAATCATTGTACAAGAAAGTGGTTGCTGCCATCTTTGGAATTTAGCTGCTATCTTGCTACTAATCATGACTGAGGATAGAAATTCATGCATATGGAGCTCAGAAAAGCTGTTGTCCAGAAGTTCAGATTTTGCTAGGACTGAAATTGCTACAAACTAAAGCTGATTCAAGCTTGGAACATTGCTACTACCTGGCTGTACATAGAGTTGTTGCTGCACACAGTTAGGATGGGCTGCTAGAACCTTCTTGTTGTTGTACACATACTCAGGAAGGTAAATTTCTTCCACCTTAATTTCTGTACAGTAATTTCATTAAGTAGGAATGAAAACCAATTAGGGTTTCAAGCATGCAGCCACCCAAAAACTTGGGAATATGGGACTGCATGCAAAATAATTAGGTTGATTACTGCTGTAGGGACTAAATTAATAAATACCTCTTGCCGTACATTTAATTTTAGTAGTATATAGACCTTAAAATTATCCCTGCAACCACCCATAAATTGGGTATGAGCTCAACAAGCTTGGGAATAGGGTCATAGAGCTGAATTTTCCATCCCAGGGAAGAAATTGGGGAACATGTACATAATTCTAATTGCCGATAATGGTGAATTTAGGGATTGTATAATGATATGAGAGACCATATAACACCTTCCCCATGTTGCCATGGTCAATACCCATCAGCCATGAGCAGTCCAACCCAAGAAAATCTGCAAAATTGCCTCTGGGAGTGCAGAAATTTCTGTAGAAATCGACCCACCGGTTGGGTAAGCGGCCAGCCGGTTGTCTCCCACCGGTTGGGGTGTTTTAGTCCAATCAGCCCCTGTTTTGGCTGAGTAGTGCCCTACCCCTTGGGGGTTATGTTCCTTACCTTTTTACCCAAATTAACCCTGTGGGTGGGGGTAGTTCGGGGGCATTTCGAAGACTTTAATTGAGGTTAGTATGTGGGCTATTTCAGGTTGTATGGTTCAGCATAGAATCTATACTAAGTCATGTTAGGAAGTATAAATATTTAATATGATGATACATCATGCATATAGGAACCTAAACTAATCAGGCGAGAATATGAAGTTGATTTTAGGGATCCTAACTTACTTTGTGATTCGGGTTTTGAGGTGAGTGGGTGTTTTACCTTGTTTTACGGAGTGTTTATGCATTATTTCTATTTTTGCATGAATTATGTGCATAAATGATATGTTATACTACTGCTATACATGTTGTTTGATATGATGGATTTGTTTATGCTTTTGCTATTATTATTGCTAACTTGTGAATATGGAAGGTTGCGGCTAAGGAATGGTTTTGGACTGCAGAGGTAAGTGAGGTAAGTTATTGTGGTTCTGTGATTGAGATTTACAATTGTAACTATGGAATTGACAGTCTAGGGCATGGTGTGGCTGAGGTTCTTTCCGATACCGTGGGCCCAAAGGTCAATACTATAGTTATGACTGTGGGACTGACGGTCTAGGGCACTGTCACACCCCTAATCCCCGTTATGGGATACCAAAGGTGTGAGCAAGATGCTTACGCATCTTACACCTCTACTAGGATATCTGATAAAAGTACCTTAACATACACAACCACACAAAGCCGAACCACAAGAACAATTGCAGTAGAATCAGTGTATATAATATAACGGAATATAATTAAATGGGGTAACGTCTAGTGATAGTATATACCAATAATAGTGTTATGCCATAAACAAGACTTTATGAGTTACATATCATAATCCAAAAGAAATAAATACCAATTAACAATTCAGTATCAAAATGTCAATAAGACAACCAATCCTCTCACAGTGTCGAATAGCACAGGTATCACAAACACAATCTAGATTATGCTCTTCAACCTCTGGCATCCACCAGTCGGTCACTCCGTACTCAGGTACAGAGGTAGATTCATATCCCATTTGTATCACGGTACCTGCATCATCATCTAAAAAGCAATATATACGAGGGGTCAGCTCCAACTAGCTCAGTGAGGGTGGGGTTCTTGCACACCCAAAATACACAGATATATTATCCATGATGACATGAGAATAGAAAATATATACATAGTCCATGATGCAAATGATGCAATTCATTTGATTATTAATCCACCTAGCATACAATTAAGTCTAGTACATGCTACTATGAAACATTAGGCTGTGTCCTTGGTCCTGATACTCGCACATCAATCACCCAGTGAAACAAACCCTAGTCATGATTAGGAGTGTCACATCCCACTTTCAATAGACCCAACTTATCATTAGGAATACCGGCGGTGTGAGTAAGACATGTACATGTCTTACAAACCTACTAGGATCACAAATAGCAATACCTTAACATTTCACAATCTCACATCACAAGCTAACTAAAAGCAGCAGAATCAGAGTATAATAGCAAAATCATCAATAAAATGGGAAAATGTCTAATGATAAAATATTATCCATAACTGAGTTATTCTATTACAAACATCCATGACTTATAAATAATAAGTTCAAAAGTGTACCATCTACAAAGTCATATCAAAATCACCAAAAATAGGCCAAACACCTCATGGTGCCATCTATGTATAGAAATCACAAGCACAATCCTGGCCATGCTCCTCCAGTCGGTCATTCCATACTCAGAACCGGAGGAAAGAGAATCACTAGTCATAGGCAAGACCGTACGTGCATCATCATCTAAAATGTGTGTATATGTGGGGTGAGCTTTTCAACTCACTCAGTGAGGGGTGGGGTTCAAGCACATCCAAGTATAACAATCACAGTAATAATTTATGATGCATGATTACAGAAATTAAACTTATAGTTCATGATGCTCGTGATGCAATTCATTTATTTTATTATCCACCTAACAATACAACTAAGTCTGGTAAATGCTACTATGGCACATTAGGCTTTATCGCTCGTCTCGGAACCGCCATCGACTACACAGGGATACAAACCCTAGCAGTGAATAGAAGCTTGTTGGTCCCAGCATGCATCTATGGGTCACCCAGCAAACCCCCGATAACCCCCTCCTAGCTGTCAACACACGGTACCAATCATCGGCCATGCCTAACAAGTTCCCACCTCCGGTAACAATCACATCGTACCGTGGATGTAGCATTCTGAAAAGGCACATCGAACATACCACAATGGGCTATCCAACACCTTAACCCCTGTTGGCAAGGATTCATTGCATAGGGAGTGATACCTAACCACATATATGCTACATGCCTTCATAATGATAAAGTTAGTATGAATTACATGATACTAGTAACACATTGGCCACAAAGTGTAATCCATCTCCAAATACAGTCACAGGTACACGATACTAGGAACACATCGGCCACAAAGTGTAACCCAAGACCATTTACCTAATCTAGCATGCATATAACAGTTGAGCATGGACTACACAATACTGGTACCAATCATCGGCCACAAAGCGTATCCATTTCCAAATGTAGTCCCGGAGTACAGGATACCAGTAACACATCGGCCACAAAGTATAATCCACAACCACAACTAACTCTAATGAACATAATCAATGCATGAATGCAACATATATATGAAAATCATGGCACGGGTACCACCTCGGCCACACCGGATTTTGTCTCATACATACAACAAACACACGGCGATCATGGTACTGGTACCACCTTGGCCACACCAGATCCCACCAGACATATCCATAAACATCTTATATCAATTAAATAAAAATGTAACATGTGATATATCATTGTCATCATGTGAACAATATAATAAACATGTACAAACCTACACATGTAAGCAATTCTAGAATAATAAACATTCTAAAAATAAAACAATCCATCCCTCACCTAATTTATGTTCGTGTGTGTGTTGTGTGTGTTGGGTTAAGATAAGTCCACCAATCGATCAACTCAATTCCAACCTCGGGGCTCGTGTGTGTCATTGTCCTAGACACAAAGGCTATCATACATCAATACGTGTCAGGAACATTGGGAGGGGCCCACGTGGGTCACTCCCAAAGGGAATAGACAAGGTTCCCCAGTGACAGTAATGTCACCAAAAAAATGGTATTCCCATCGAAAATAACAGTCATGTTTCCAGTGGAGGTGGCAAAGAGCTCACAAGGCTTTATGGTTCACCGGAAGCAGGTCCAGTGTTTTCAGTGGCTTGCTTCCGGTGGCAGTACAGAACTGTCCACACGAATTTAGCCTTTCTAGCTCGAATCCAATCGTTGGGACTTGTTCCATGGAGTTTGTAGGGAATGCTCCTAGCATCATTCTAAGCCAATAAAATCCTGATTCTATTGAGCCATTTGGGGGATACATTGATCAAATGATCGAAACCCTAGGTTGTCATTTGGTCATTCCTATTGCCAGAGCTCACTGCACTTGGTTTGAGCTCGGCAATGGCACCTGAAAGGTAGAATACGCATTCCCCAACCTTAAGAGGGTTTATGCACTAAAATTAGGAGGGTAGTAGGAGTGATTGCACTTACCTCTGACAGTGATTTTGGCAACTAGGCAATAGCCAGCACCAAGGTAAGTCTCCTCCCTTCTTCTTCCTCTTCTTCTTCTTCTTCTTCTTCTTCTTCTTCTTCTTCTTCTTCTTCTTCCTCTTCTTTTTCTCTTTCTCTTCTCTCCTACATTTGAGAAAAGTGGAAATAAGGAAATGAATTCCTCATTTCCCACTTATAAGGCAAATAGGCTTTAGGGTCCGTTTGGTTGAACCTTATTCAGACCGATCGGGTTAATACGACTTTCAGAGCATGAGAACCCGACTACTTAGGTCTGTGAAATGCTAATGTCATGAGGAATGTGTGAAGGATGATTTGGGATCATCCAAGACTATTTATGATGCGAGTGACTGGACCCACGGGCATCGAAACCTTGACAGCAAACTGTTTGGCTCACCGAAAATAGCCCTCCAGATTCAGGCCCAATGCTTCCGGTGGCTTGTTTCCAGTGGTCAAGACAGCTATCCACCACTAGTCTTGGATATGTAGTTGCCCTCGGCCATGCTCATGGCTTTTTGGTAACTTTGGTATGTGCTGGGATTCATGTATGGGGAATTGGATCACTTACTGTCTGAGATTGGGAGGTATGAATCCCCTCCAGTTAGACTGGCACACAATGCATGAATATGTGGGGTCATTGCTCCCCCTTCGGCAATGAGTAGCAACGAGCCAAAACCAGGCTATACTTTTGATCTCCAGTCCGAAACCTATCGCAACAGTTCAAATTAGACCAGGTCAAGGCATGGGTGTAACATTCGCCCCACCTTACAAAAATTCCATCCTCGAAATTGAGCATACCTTGCAAATCAAACAATTCAGGATACTGCTTCAACATCTCATCTTCCCACTCCCAAAATGCTTCTTGTTGGGGGTGGTCCATGAATTTCACCTTGATGAAGGAAACAATGTGGTTGCAGAGAACATGTTCTTTCTAATCAACAATCTTCTCTAGATACTCCACGTAGGCAAAATCCTCATCCAACTCATGAGGTATGTAAGTGAAGACGTGACTGGGGTCAGGAATGTACTTCCTTAACATGGGCACATAGAAGACATCATGTGTACCCTCCAACTCTGGTAGCAAAGCTATCCGGTAAGCTACCAATCTGGTCCTTTCTAGTGTATATCATATGGTCCCATAAACCTCGGACTAAAATTTCGCTTCTTGCCAAACCGCATCACCCCTTTAATTGGGGAGATCCATAAGAAAACTTTGTCTCTAACTCCAAACTCCAGATGTTTCCTGCTGACATCTGCATAGCTCTTCTGTATGGATTGAGCTACTTTAATCCTTTCCCTGGTCATATTCACCTTCTCACTGGTAGCCTGTATCAAGTCTGGACCCAAAATATGCCACTCACCAACCTCATCCCAATAGAGTGGAGTTTGGCATTTTCTGCCATACTGTGCCACAAATGGAGACATTCCGATGGAGGTATGATAATTATTGTTGTAGGAGAACTCAACAAAGAAAATGTGCTCATCCCAACTGTAACTCATATCTAAGGCACATGCTCGAAGTAGGTCCTCCAAAGTCTGGATAGTCCTCTCCGATTGACCATCGGTCTGTGGGTGAAAAGCTGTGCTGAAATTCAACTATGTACCCATACCCTTCTGTACACATGTCCAAAACTTGGAAGTGAATCTAGGATCTCGATCAGAGATAATGCTAACTGGTACACCATGTAACCTGATGATGTTGTCAATATACAACTTGACCAATTTATCCATAGAAAATATGACCTTGATTGGGATAAAGTGAGCTGCCTTGGTCAAGCGGTCCACAACTACCCAAATGGTGTCCATACCCTTCTGTGTGTGGGGTAAGCCTATGACGAAGTCCATGGTAATATTCTCCCATTTCCACTCCAGAACAAATAGAGACTGTAATAACCCATGGGGCCTTTGTCTCTTAGCCTTGACTTGCTGGCACATGAGGCATCTAGACACATGTGTGGCCACGTCATTTTTCATTCCTTTACATTAGTAGGAGTCCTTAAGGTCCTTATACATTTTAGTGCTGCCAGGGTGAATGGAATATGGAAAGTTGTGTGCCTCTCTCAAAACTGTGTCTCTCAATTCACCATCATTATGTACACATAACCTCCATTTGAACTTAAGAATCCTGCTTTTAGTTACAGAGAAATCCAGGTCTTTCTGGCTTCCTTCTTTGCATTCTTCTATTAGCTTCTACAACTTAGCACCAGTACCCTGAGTTGCAGTGATCCTATCCACTAGACTAGGTTGTACCACCAATGCCAACAGTGACAAGGTGACACACCTTTCACTAGTAGCTCCAAATCTAGCTTTCTGGCCTCCTCTATGAGATATTCATTGGTGGTTAGTGATACAAGAGTCAGTGACTGGGATTTTCGACTAAGTGCATCATCTACCACATTGGCCTTTCTTGGGTGATAGTGGATAGTACAGTCATAGTCCTTCATTAGCTCCAACCAATGCCTCTGTCTTATATTAGAGCTTCTTTTGGGTGAAGAAGTACTTGAGGCTTTTATGGTCAAAGAAGATCTCACTCTTCTCACCATACAGGTAGTGTCTCTAGATTTTTAGTGTAAAAATCATAGCTACGAACTCCAAATCATGGGTGGGGTAGTTCTTCTCATAATCTTTCAACTGATGGGATGCATAAGTAATGACCTTCCCGTGCTACATCAATACACAACCCAATCCCAGCTTGGAGGCATCACTATACATAACCATACCACCTGTATCGGTCAAAATAGTCAGAACTAGAGCTGATACCAACCTTTGCCTTAGCTCTGTAAAGCTCTTTTCACATGCATCAGACCACTCAAATTTCACACCCTTCTGTGTGAGTAGGATCATTGGGGTAGCGATATGGGAGAAGTTCTCAATAAACCGCCTATAATATCCGGCCAATCCCAGAAAACTACATATATATGCTACACTCTTTGGAGTTTCCCATTTTAGGACTGCCTTCACTTTGCCTGGGATAACCTCTATGCCCTTGTCTGAAACAATGTAGCCTAGGAATGCCACCTGTGACAACCAAAACTTGCACTTGCTGAATTTGGCATAGAGTTGCTTTTCTCTCAAGCGTTGTAGTACTAATCTCAGATGAATAACATGTTCTTCTACACTCTTGGAGTAAACCAAGATGTCATCAATGAACACAATTACAAATTTATCTAAGACATCTTGGAATACCCGGTTCATCAAATCCATAAATGCGGCCAATGCATTAGTCAAACCGATTGACATCACCAAGAACTCATAATGTCCACACCTTGATCTAAAGGTCGTTTTGCTGACATCACTATCCTTGATCCTGAGCTAGTGGTAGCTTGATCTAAGGTCAATCTTGGAGAATACCTTAGCACCCTGCAATTGATCAAATAAATCATCTATCCTAGGTAAAGGATACCGGTTCTTGGTGGTTAGCTTATTAAGCTCCCTGTAATCAATGCACGACCTTATACTTTCGTCCTTCTTCTTAACAAACAATACCAGTGCTCCACATGGAGACATGGTAGGTCTAATGAATCCTTTCTTCAGAAGATCCTGAAGTTGCATCTGTAATTCTTTCAATTATGTGGGGGTCATATATAAGGGTAGCGGCCGAAGATGATGAGATGTCTCTCTTCCCCTAGGGGGGAAAGGACTTGCATCCTGACCTCTCTCCTCTCTCTTTCTCTTTCATATAAGGGGAGGGGTTTGTGTCATGTGTGCTTTCCTTACGGGCCCCACACTGTCGTATCACCGCTTGGAGATATGTGGAGGCCCATTTCGCAAGAGTGTAAAAGTTGTCAATTGAGATGGGGGTTTGATGATGGTCCAATACGGGGATCAAGATCAGACAAATGGGGTTTAGAGTTGTCACCTAGGGTAATGGGCCTAGGACCCAGGGGTGGGCCCAATTCCTGAGAAAAGGGCCCAAAATTTGGTCTGGTCCAGATATTGAGGGCAAGTGTCAAGTTGCAGAATTAGGAAGGTGTTAGGCACCCAATCTACCTAATTCAATTGGTCTTCCTACTAGATGCTTGAGAACGAACATTTTCCATAATTATTACTATTCCACATGCATGGCTAGGTTATCATGCATATATACATTAACTGAAATCAAACTACTTTATACACTAAAACAAGGTCTATATAAAGTTTACATTATGACAAGTTGGTTGAGGAATTATACCTGAACTTAACCCCTGTTTTGGGTCAAGAGGGGTGGGCCCTTGATTAGCACCGGCTTAGACTATCTTTCGAATTCTCTTGGCTCAGGGGAAGATGGTCTTGACCTCCAACTTCCTTTCTTGAGAGATGCTGATTGTGATGGTATTCAAATAGGTTTCCCGCTAGAAATGGTTACTTTTAGATTTGGATTCGAACAGAGCTTCGGCTAGAGAAGGCTATTTTTAGATCTGGATTTGGATAGAGCTTCGGCTAGGGAAGGCTATTTTCAGGCCTAGGCTGAGGTGGCACTCCACCAGAACTTCCTCTGGGGATAGGCTAGGTGAGGAGTAGGGTGAGCTGGCACTCCAGCAAAGCTTCCACTGGGGATAGGCTAGGGGAGGCCTAGGCTGAGGTGGCCTCCAATAGAGCTTCCACTGGGGAAAGGCTGTGGGAGGGCTAGGCTAAGGTGGCACTTCGATAGATCTTCCATTAGGGATAGGCTAGGGAAGGGCTGGGCTAGGGTGGCACTTTGGCAGAGCTTTCGCTAGGGATAGGCTAAGGGAGGGCTTAGGCTGAGGTGGCACTTCGGTAGAGCTTCCGCTGGGAATGGCTATTTCTGAAAAGATTTCAGGGACCACTTGGACAAGGCTTTCGCTCGTAACTGCTATTTTTGGAAAGAAATGGATTGACCTAAAAATGGACTAAAGATCTCTAAAGCCCTGAAGAACACTTAGAAGATCTAAACAAAGTTTCGGATCTTGACAAAGATCTCTCCGTAGACCCGAAGAACCTCAAAGGGGGGGTTTCTACTTTGGGTAAAACTCAAGAACACTCAAAGGAGGGGTTAAAGAACATCCTACTTTTGGAAAAAACTAGATTGAACTAAGAATTTAGATTGAAGATCTTCAAAGTCCCGAAGAACACTTCAAAGATCTGAACAAGATTTTAGATCCTGACGAAGATTGCTCCGAAGACCCGAAGAAAATCAAGAGGGTGAGGGGAGGAGAGTTTCACTACAAGGGAGTGAGGTGGGGTTTTGGTGTCTCAAATCCAAAGGAGGGGGTATTTATAGGTTTTTCAGGCCAATGGGAAAGAGCGAACATATTTATCCAATGGACGAAAGAAGGGTTTTTGCCTAAAGTGGGGGGATAGGGCTTTTATACACTGGGTAAAAGAGGTCCTTGGACCAAAATGGATGGGGGAAGGTTTTTGTCCAATGGGTAAAAAGTGGGTTCTTGGAGAGAAAATTCTTAGTAAAAAGAAGGGTTTTTTAGTGTCAAGTGGGTGAAAAGGGAATTTCTTCACCCACCAGGTCAAGTGAACACCAATCCCAGCCATTGACGGCAACACACAAGATTGGGTTGAAATGTATGGGGCATGCGGGCAATGTGCACAGTGTGTGTGGGTAATGGTGTGTAGCTTGGCATAGGCTAAGCATAAGAGTGTGCGGGGAGGTTGGCTTGGGTGTGCGGGTAATGTGCATAGTGTGTATGGGTAATGGTGTGTAACTGGGCACAAGTTAGGCATAAGGGTGTGCGGGGAGGTTGGCATGGGTGTGTGGGCAATGTGCACAGTGTGTGCGGGTAATGGTGTGTAGCTGGGCATAGGCTAGGCATAAGGGTGTGCGGGGAGGTTGGCATCAGTGTATGGGCAATATGCACAGTGTGTGCGGGTAATGGTGTGTAGCTGAGCATAGGCTAGGCATAAGGGTGTGCGGGGAGGTTGGCATGGGTGTCCGGGCAATGTGCATAGTGTGTGCGGGTAATGGTGTGTGGCTAGGCAGAAGTTAGGCATAAGAGTGTACAGGGAGGTTGGCATGGGTGTGCAGGAAATATGCATAGGGCATGCTGAACTGTGCGGGGTAGCATGTGCTTGGGGTAGGCAAGGTGCATGGCAGCACGCGTATGGGGTAGGCAAGGTGTGTGGTAGCAAGCCCATAATGCAGGCAAGGTGCGTGTGGCCATGTAGTAGGGGCATACACAGCGTTCGACGAGGGTGCACAAGCCATGCTGCTAGGGTGCGTAGGTAGGGAATAAGGCCAGTAGGGCATACGACAGGGCCGCGTAGGCTCGCAGCAGGGGCACACAAGCCATACGGTGGGGGCACATAGGGAGGTAGCGGGGGCACGTAGGCCATGCGGTGGGGGAATGCAGCTTGTGGTGGGGGCGTGTAGGCCATACAGTAGGGGTACATAGGTTATACAGGCTGGGTCTGGCTAGCTGGCTGCCTAGCTGGGCTGGCTGGCTGGTTGGTCAGTGTGCGCAACATGAGCGCAAAAAAATATAATTTTCCAGGGGAGATTACAGGCAATCTGATTGTCTAATTTTGATGTACCATATATCATCAGAATCATATTTTATAGTACTATCCATCTATATGGTCATCTTAATTAGATTCCTTTGTTTATAAAAAGTTAAATTTGGACCCTCCTCCTTCCCTCGCTGGGTTTCCAGGGTGTTCTTCACCAATCATCATCTCTGTTAACCAGAAGCCAAAAGTTGTGTCCAAGATCTGCATTTCATCATAGCTAGAGGAGGGTGACAAAATTGGGTGTCTATAGAATGCCCCTCTTTGGCCGAGGCCTGTGCCAACAGCCGAAGGGCAAAGAAATGAATGACCACATTTTTTCACCCGAAGCATGTACTGCCGTCATCTTGATCAATAATGATGGAGTTGAAAAATACAATAGATAAGGCTGCTGATTGTAGGAAAAGAATTCATTGCTCTTCCTTAGCTAGGCTTCACATGTGCCAGCTTAGGGAATTTGGTCTCTAGTTGGTTTTTTTGAACCAATATGGACTATTTGGGACCAAAGGTTATAAGGGAGGAATTTATTGCTCTTCTAGTCTTGTAATAGGAAAAAACCTTTGATTCTTGGATTTTCCTTCACTGGGCTTCACATGTGCCAATTCAGGGAATTTGGTTTATGAGATCAGGTCACTCGGAGCCGATACAAAGAGATTGGGCCACTTGGGGCCGGGTAAATGCTATTGGGCCACCTAGGGCCGAGTCAATGAAATTGGGCCACTTGGGCCCAGGACAATGCAATTGGGCCACTTGGAGCTAAGGGTGTTAATTGGTTCGGTTTCGGTTTAAATAGTGCAGATCGGTTAGGTTCACATTTATTTGGCTGAACCCATAACTGCACCATTTACTAAACTGTTCCACTTTCTGAAACCGTGACCATTTAGTAAACGGTTTCAATTTCCACGATTTTTAAATGGTGTCAGTTTCACGGTTTTAAACGGTTTCGATTTCAGTTTCGGTTTATTCCATACGGTTTGCAAAGCGGTTCACAATCGGTTTGTTATAACTTGCAATCATCTATTCCATAAAGTTCAACCCATATATCTATAATAGATGAAGGAGGGATTCCAGATTCTATTGCTATCTGAGTCATCAAGTTTCCCAGCTTCATAATTGCTTCTTCTTCACTCAGAAAATGGGGCACTAGATTTGTTGGAAAAATCTGTCCCAATAATTTCTGTACTATCACCTTGAAATCAGGTGAACTTGAAACTATAAGAAAGTATATGTTCTTGAACCTGCCTGTTCAACTCAAGCGTAAGATAGTTACCACTAGGAGAAAGATTCAAATTATTTATAAGGAATAAACAAAGCATAGAAACAGAAGACACCCTTCAACTTGTGAGCAACACATATAAGTATTTACATGGCAAATTAATAGAAAAATATTGTCACTGGTAATTATTCCCTAT
Source organism: Macadamia integrifolia (assembly GCF_013358625.1). Lineage (NCBI taxonomy): Eukaryota > Viridiplantae > Streptophyta > Magnoliopsida > Proteales > Proteaceae > Macadamia > Macadamia integrifolia. The sequence goes on from NC_056567.1 coordinate 13,853,237, forward strand.
AAAAACACCTATAAACTTGTAATCAGATGGGTTCACATCTGCTTCCATAAATTCACTATAACACAGATGGGTTCTGCTTCCGTAAACTCACTGTAGTGTGGAAAATCTCCATACACCACTCTCAGTAAGTTATGAACATGGAAAAAATTACATCATCTCGGGCTGTAGTACCTTCAATTCCAAAAGAAATTGCATTGGGGGTTCATAGAACTTTATGCCACTGTAGGTTTATGGCATCATTTTCCATATCATATAACCAAAATCAAATAAATTGCCTATTGCCTACGGAAAGCCCTTAAATTAATTGGCCAATCACATTGGAAATCAGTGGTATATCAGACCACTATACTACAAAATCGTATGCATATGACAACTATTTAAACAGAAAACTACTTCAGGCTCTATCTGTTTCCAGGGAAAAGCCAAGTAAAAGAAAATTTAGCAAGTACAATCATCACCAAAAGAAATAAAAAAAAAAAAAAAAAAAAAAACCCAATATTAGTTGGAAACCTTCCATCTACACTTCCCTAAAAACAAACAGAGCCTCAGTGATGCCAGACAACCACAAAGCATAAGCAAACATGGGAATAAACATCACATGAAAAAGAGACAACTTGTATCTAAAGATTCTAAACATCAGTTTCCTTTAACATACTAAATTGTTCAACAACATAAGTATCACTATTTTTTAAAAAACCTCTATTTGGGTGCACTAACAAGGCAGGTTAGTCTTCAAGAGATACCAAACAAAGGGAAACTCAAATTACCTTAAAGTTGCTCTCCGTCTCTCTAACGTCCAAGGTTTCTCTCTCTCTCTCTCTCTGGTCGGCTAGGAAAGCCGGTGGGACATTCGGCCTGCAAACTACCTTTAAAACAAGTTTTAAAACCTTGATTTAAACTTGGGAAAGAGAAGCAAGAAAACCAAAGTTCCACTTGTAGTTGAAATACTTGGCTCTGCGATTTTGAAACCAGACTTCCGCTTGTTTTTGTTTTAGATTCAACTGTATAGAAAAGCTTCTCTTTGCCTCTACACAGAGAAACAAAGTTAAAAATTTGAAATTAAAGATGAAGAAGATCCGTAGAAGAAGAGGGTGATCGCTATTTTAATCGTACATGATTGAGACAATGAGGAGTTCAAACCATGAAAGGGGCTTCAATCCAAGAACTGAAGAACTGAAGAACCAAAGAGTTGCGGGCCTTGCGGCTAAGTTCTACGGTATAAGGCTTCAATCTAACAGATAGTCTCAAATACATTTTACTCCAATCAATTTTACCTTTAGGGTTTTTATTTTTAGGAAGTGATATATCGATTTTACCCTTACCATATTTAAGTGTTATACGGATTAAACGGTTTGGTTTTGACGGTTTTAAACAGTTCGGTTTAAACGGTTTCAATTCGGTTTGAAACCAATGGGTTCCGCGGTTAAAACATACCCGACCCATTTAGGTAATCGGTCTAAAACGTGAAACCATAACCGCACCATTTACTAAACGGTTTTGCGGTATCGGTGTAAAAGGATCGATTCGGTTTCGGTAAACGGTTTTGATTATAAATTCACATCCTTACTTGGAGCTGGGTAAACGAGGTTGGGCCACCTGGGGCTGGGTAAATGCAATTGGGCCACTTGGGGCCAGGTCAATGAGATTGGGCCACCTGGGGCCGGGTCAATGAAATTGGGCCACCTGGGGCCAGGCCAATGAGATTGCTTATTTTCTTGATTTTTCCTTGATTCTTGATCATTGGTTCTTTAATTTGGAATTTTTCTTTTTGCCTTTGATTTGGAATTTGATTCTGATGCTTGATTTAGAATCTTTTAATTTATTATTATTTTTTTCTTTCTTTGGAAGACTGAATTTTTTATATAAAATGGGTCCCCTCCCCTGTTCATTCTTCATTCTAACTTTTCTGAGTGAGTTTTGAGTTCTTGGAGCTCTCAGGTTTTTCTTGAAGTTTTCCTTCCTATTCTTGGAGTTTTTCACTTTGTTCTTAAAGTTCTTGAAGATCTTCATCTTGTTCTTGAAGTTCTTATAGATCTTCATCTTTTTCTTGAGGGAGGAGTTATTTGGAGAATTTGATATTCTTTTGGGTTTTTATGCAATTTGGGAAACTTTCTAGGGCTTCTTACAAATTTGAAAACTTTCTGGGGTTTCTCACAATTTAAAAAATTTTCTACGGCTTCTCGTAATTTTTAAAAAATATGGCTGAAAGGAGAAAGAGAAAGACTTTAGGAGAAGTTCAGCTTGAGAGTTACAGCAATCCTTCCCGCAGGGATGAGGGCCTGGTCAACTGGTACTCCAAGCAAACCCTTCACAACAATCAGAATCACATCTGCAACTCCATAGGGGGTTCTTGGGTAAGTCTTTATATTGTATTCATTATTTTGATTACCTTTATTTTTCCTTTGTCTTTCTTTTTATGTTGTTTTGCTTTTTTTTGTTTGTTTTTTTTTTTTTTTTTTTTTTGCATTCTTTTATTTCCATTAGCATGAGGCGAAGGACTCACCAACCTTTGCCTCGTATGACCATCCAAACATGGTCCAGTCATGGCATAAGATGCTTCCTCGTAGAGTAAAGTAGACAGTTAATGCGTCATACCTGGGCTGGCTAGCTTTGGTAGAGACCCAGAAGTTTAACCCAACACTGGTTGGAGTCCTGATGGAGCAGTGGTGGCAAAGTACTCATTCCTTCCATCTTCCTACTGGCGAGATCACCGTCATGCCCTTGTGCTTCTATGCTTTGACAGGCATTCCATTTGTGGGTAGATCCATGACCCTACCCAGGGCTCCGACTGTCCAAGAGTTCACAGACTTTATCGGCATCACCATTGTGGCCGGCTAGACACACATTTACCTAGGGGAGATCAGTGCCTAATGGTGGAAAGTTAGCCTAGGGGAGAACCGAGGTAACATATCTCAGGTGGCCCATTCGTTCTTGCTGTTTGTTGTGGGTCACTGCCTCTTCAGTGACCTCTGAGGGAGAGTGGATATCTGTCTGGTATACTTCCTTCAAGATCTTCATACAGTAGATTCTTGGGACTGGGCCAGGGCTACCTATGCATTTCTCCTGCGGTGCCTAAACTTGCTATCCTATGGAGACAAGGGCCTTAAGGAGGCAGGCTTCATTATTCAGGTTATTTCCCTTCTTGTACCCATTTCCTTTCATTCATCTGGATTGCACTTTCTTACTTTAATTTCTTGAAACAACCTTGGTGCTTTAAGCATTTGGGGACTATAGCTCCCAAACTGAGGGACTCTGAGGCGTTCTTCTTTCTTATAGCCACAAAGTGGGGAGATAATCAGGTGCTCAGGGCTTGGCACCGTCCTCTGGGGACTACCGCTCTTTCTCTTTTGAATGATCTTACCGAGGTATGCCGTGTCTGACATTGAAATTCCTTTCATCTTCTACTGTACTTACTTCTCCTTGGTTTTGTAGGTTACTTGGAGACCATTCCATGACCTCGTATTTCCAGATCTTAAAAGATTAGCCTTGATTAGGAACTTATCCGAGCATCGAGTCCTTTTCGGGGAATGTGGGGTCACGCCTAGTATTTGGGAGAGAGAGTAGTATCCTAATGGTCGGACATCGAGCCATGCTCTTCTCCTAGTCTTCCCCCACCCACCATGCATTGTCCAGAGATCATCCCAGCAAACGAGATGGAGTGCTTGGCCGTCGGTGTATGGGAGGACTCTTTTCTAGACCAGGATAGGGACTACGGAACCTTCCTAGAGGAGGAGATAGTGTGCACCCCTCTCAATCCTGATGGTCCAGTGGTATGTTTCCCTTTCTTGAGTATTTCCTTCAAATTCCTTTCTTTTTTGGTCCTAACTGATGTTCTTTCAGGGGAGAGTGAGACATATAGATCCTTCTTCTGTTCGATCGCATGCTAGTGCTACCGATCCTACACAATCAGGACCCTCTACCAGTGTCGACGGGTCTCTCTGGGTTACTAACATCCCCTTTCGTGGCTTCCCTACCTAGACCTATCCCAATGCAGCCAACCCCAGTCTCCCTCATCTTCTAGAGCCAAACACAGATGTAGACACTTCCCTTGGGCTGCCAATTCCTTATGATTATGTAAGCATCTGATCATCCTTCAATTAACTCTTGATTTCCTCTGGATGATATGCTCTTTCTTAGGTGTCCTCAGAGGTCTATGCTAAGATTAGGAGGATGCACTATGGCCTGTGCGAGGTGGTAGCTGCCAAGGATCAGGAGATTGCACTGTAGGACGCACTGATTCTAGACCTGACCTAGAGGCTGAAGCAAGCTGGACTAGCAGATGAGTACGGCTCAAATGATGGCTTTTGACTTATAGGGATATGTTCCTGTATTTACTGAAAGCACAAACACATGGATATATTGCTTCTTTTTTCTTTTTCCCTCCTCTTATTTGTTCATCATTTTATTTCAGCATCTTATGAATGAAAACTTATCTTTGGTACAAAGAAAATGTTTCTTTTTGTTTTTTGTTTGATTGCAATGCTTAGGCACAATCAATTCCATAACTCAAGTCATAATTACAATAATCGAGATAACATGAAAATCCAAATACTTCCTTATTCTATTACCATGTGAATTACACGAAAAGGGGGAATAATGTTCCTACCACAGGTGGGATAGGTGAGTCATAAGGTGGAGAGACAATTCTTGAGGTGGGTGAAAATTCACTAACTCTTCTGGGTCCGTCTCCTTGAGCCCATATTGTTGGCTGATGTACATAGGCAAATAAAAGGATGTCTGAGTCAATTGCATCAATCTGACATAATTTTAACCAGGAGTCTTCATCAAAAAAACTTCTTATGGCCTCCCTGGGTCCCTCTATGTGATATCTTGCATAGTTCTTTCCTATAGGTACTTCTCCCAATCAATGATGAGGTCAAATTCCTGAACTTCTCTCTTATCCTAGTAGCGAAGGGCTCCGAGTGGGCCTCCTTTTGATGGCTTGGTTAACTTCAGTTTTTTTAGGAGCCAAATCTAAAAAATAGCAAGACTCGCTTGATAATGATCTAGTTCGAATTTGTGGCCATAGCTTATATCATCAAATCCCTTGAGTGTTTCTACAAGAACCATAGGGATGATATCACCTTATTTCTTCAACTGTTTTACTACCTCAATCAGAACGGAAGGCGCACCTCGTCCGAGAGTGTAGAGAACATAGCGAGCTATCATGCAAAGTAAATAAGCATCCTATGATCTCTGTTGATGGATTCCTCCCATTGATAGATATTAAATGAAGATCTGGGCCACCTTCAGAATGTCGATCTTCCCATACCTGAAAAATTGCTTCACTTCCTCTTCCATTTGAAAAAGTACTGAATTTCCTCTGAGCAATTTTTCTTTAAAGATGGTTGGAGCAAACTGCCTTTGGGTGGAGATAACATGCAAACCCAAAATTCTTCAAGAGTTCAGCAAATCTCTACTAATCCAAACCGAAATACATACAGGTTGGCATCCCAGTATTGAGGCACCTGCCAGAGTAATTGGTGATGTAGCTTCACACATCCAATCCGGCTAAGAAATGACACATTCATGGATTCTAGCAATCTTAGTGCCCACATATTTACATCTAAAGTCCATTTCCTCAACGTCTCATCCAACGAGCCCATGAGTTTTCCTGAAACACAAACAAAGAGATATGATGATTTTACAAAGCATTACTCATTAGCTAATGACTCAAACCAGCCTTTACCACTATTGCATCAAGCACTTTTTTTAACTGATCAAGGGTAGAGAATAAACTGGCCTTGATAAAATGGTGCCGGGTGGCGATTTTCTTTTTAGGGGATAGAATCCTGGATAAAAAGTGACGGACCAATGGGTGGATGACAGATACCTAATGGCCTTTCATGCCAAATGGCGACTCTTAGGGGACATAAAATATGATGATCTTTTAAGATACACTGATTATTAATTAAGGAACCAATTTATTGCCTTTATATGGTTGAGACCGCACTTGCACATGTCAAGTTGCCTACGTATCCCTCAAAAGGAATCAAGTCTGACGTACTTCATGCTATTCACCCTTTTAAACATAATATTTCTTGAGTTGATCCATGTTGACCAGTCCGGGTATTTCTTCGCCGTTGTGGTCTATGAGTTTCACAGCTTTGCCTAGTAGAATTTCTTTGACTGTGAATGGGCCACTCCAGTTGGGCCTGAATTTTCCTCTTGGGTCATAAATTGGGGCTCTTTGTTCTCTAAGAACAAGTTCATCCACCTCTATGTGGTGGGGCTTCACATTCTTGTTAAAGGCCATGGCCATTCCATGGCTTTCATTTGCCTTTCACTAAGAAAATTAAGCTCATCATGTCTGGCCTTCACCTATTCTCCTTTAGGTAGCTGACTATCAAGGAGCACCCTTAGGGATGGTACTAGGATTTCCATGGGTAGAACTGCCTCAACCCCATATACCAAAGAGAAAGGGGTTGCCCACGTCGAGGATAGTACAGAAGTCCAGTATGCCCATGAGGTAAGGGATAACTTATCAGCACAATCCTTGTGTGTTTCCGCCATTTTTGTATGATGACTTTGATGTTCTTGTTGGCTGCTTCTATTGCCCCATTGGTCTGTGGCCTGTAAGTGGTAGATCGATGCCTTCTGATACCAACTTTGTGCTAATTTTGAAAATCTTACCCTAAAAATGGGATGAAGGAAAATCGAGGCGAAATGATGAAGGAAAATAAAGGCCGTCAGGAGTGACAAGCAATATTCCCGCACCACATCCCTTCTGATTTGCTGCTTATCAAAGAATAATTGCTATTCATTAACTGTATCTTCTTCTTCCATTGTTACGATTCCTTCATCGGGAAAGGCTTCATCCAAGGATCTTCCATCTTCTATGGGATGGGTAGCCAAATGATTGGCTATGCCCTACCCCTTGATAGACTTCTAAGTAACATAGGTGATGTCAAACTCTGACAGAAAAAGCATCCAACTGGCCATCCTTCCTATTAAGGTTGGTTTCTTGAAGTGATATTTGATAGGATCCATCCTTGAGATCAAGTGCACTAGATAAGAAACCATGTAGTGTCGTAACCTTTTCGTTGCCTAAATCAGTGCAGCACAAGTTCTTTCCAAAGATGTGTACTACTTCTCAAACTCCAAGAACTTCTTGCTAAGATAATATACGGTATGCTCTACCCCTACTTTTGTCTCCTTCTGTACTAGCAAAGAACCCATAGAGTATTCTCCTACAGACAAATACAATAGAAGCTGCTCTCCTTCCACTGGCGGTGTCAATACTGGTGGGTTCATGAGGTATCCCTTGATTTTGTCAAAATCTTGTTGGCATTGGCCATTCTATTCCGTGGGCTGATCCTTCTTCAACAGCTTGAAAATTGGTTCACAGATTGTAGTCAACTGAGCTAAGAACCTGCTAATATACTATATGTGACCCAAAAATCCTCATGTTTGCTTCTCCGTCTGAGGTGGGGGCATTTCCTAAATTACCTTGATTTTGATAGGGTTGACGTCAATGCCTCTTCCACTTACCAAGAAACCTAAAAACTTTCTTGTTGTTGACCCAAATACACACTTTTGAGGGTTCAACATCAGCTAATACTTCTTGATTCTTTCAAAGAAATGCCTTAGCGTGGGAATATGTCCCTGCCGATCTTTTGACTTTACTATCATGTCGTCCACATATCATGTCATGCAATATGGTCATAGTTGCTCTCTGATAAGTTGCCCCGGTGTTCTTTAGCCCAAAAGGCATCACCTTATAACAATAGGTTTCCCACAGAGTGGTGAAGGCTATCTTCTCATGATCTTCCGGGTGCATGCTTATTTGGTTGTATCCTAAGAATCCATCTATGAATGATAAAAAAGCATGCCCTACCGTGTTGTCCACCAATACATCAATGTGAGGTAATAGGAAACCATATTTAGGGTTTACTTTGTTAAGATCTTGGAAGTCCACACACATTTGTACCTGCCATCTTTCTTCAGTACTGGTACAATGTTGGCCAACCAATGGGGGTACTTCACCACTTGTAAAAATCCTACATTCCATTGCTTCACAACTTCTTCTCTGATCTTCTCACTCCATTCTGGCTACATTCTTTGGAGCTTCTGCTTTACTATCTTTGCCCCAGAGTAAGTCAGCAATCGATGCTGCACAATATTACGATCGATACTAGGCATATCCTTATAAGACCAAGCAAAGACCTTGGTGAATTCTTTCAAAAGACCAATCATTTGTTCCACTTCTTTGCCATCAAGGGTAGTGCCAATTTTTACCTCTCGAAGGCATTGGTTGGTTCCTAGATTAATAACCCGAGTATCCTCATGGATGGGTTGGGCTTTCTTTGGTTTGCATTGTTTTATTAATTCTTGATATTTATTAAGATCATCATAAGAAAAAGGAGGCAAGTTGTACTTGGAATCATAAATTTCATTCATGAGACAAGTAGTAATAGACTCGATATACAAGGGCTCTAGACTCTCCTCAAGAGTCGAGATTGACACAGAATCATAAACAACAGACTTGACTATAGACTTAATAACTGGTTTGATGCTTTTGCCAGGGGTATTCAGGTTGGTTGACTCAATAGCATGAGCAAACTTGAAGTTTTCTCTAATTCTTATCCAATTCAAGAGTGGTTTAGTGGCTTGATGGATGAGGAGGTGTGGCAAAGGGCCTTTTTCTCCTTCTAAAAAATTTGATACTATTTCTTCTATGGCACAATTGTTTCTCTGGATAGGTGCTTGCTTCTTTATGAATACCAGCTAATCAATCTCGTGCTCTCGGAAGTCGAACTTTCTGAGGTGTGAAGATTGGTGGAGACTAAGACTACTCAACCCCTTTTCTATGAAGTCTATCTTTTTCAGCCTATTGAGGGATGCCATCCTGGTGCCTCGGTCACATCTTTGACCACCTTCATGAGACTTCCCGTTGCAATTGGTTTGGGCACAGTACATATAGACCATCATTCTCTGTTCTCTTCTTTGCTTTGCATACACACTTCTTCCTCTGAAAGGGCGAGGCAGAAGCTCATGTAGCTCTTAGGTTCTTGGCTCTCGTAAGAGGGAGCAAATGAAACCTTTCAAATCAATGGGAAGTGGCAGACTCCAGGTGAGCTTTATCTTTTTCTCCCATTCTCTCTTCAAGAGAACTCGAGGGCTTGGTGCCTCCTTTGATTGGATCAATGTTGTAGGAACACCAAAGGAAGACCCAATTTCAATCAGTGCAATTTTTGCTATCCCAGTGATGTAACTATCTTGATCACCTTCATTGACTAACATCTTCTATTGTTCCACTTCATGAGTCACCCAGTCGAACTCATCTTGGAAAAATATATCAAATCCTGGTTGCATTTTTATGGTGGTTTCATCAAACCATGGCTCCACGTTTCCACAAAAGGGGAAATTCTCTCATTCTTTTACAAAATACCCATTGAGAGTAGGGTAGTAAGAGACTGAGATCTTCTTAGTCATCCTCAGCACTTTCTACCCCTTGGTGGTTAGAGGAGTGTACCCAAGACCCATCTTTCCTTTGTTCACCGCCAAACTAGGCTGCTTTGGAACTCCTTGATGATATTTGCCTAGTCCTATGCCAGGAAAATATTATATATTCTTCATCATCTGATTCATTGGCGGACTCTAGAGGGCTTTATAGTTAGTTGAGACTTCCTCCTTTTGTACTTCTTTGGCAATGGCTGCACAAGTTGTATCTAATTAAAAACAACTCCGTTGGACCTCTTGGTCTTGTTCTTCCCCATTTTCAATGTTGGCTAAAGTGTTAACCACTTTGGGATCTCCGGCTACTATGACCACCTTTCCCTCATAGATGAACTTCATTTTTTGGTGGAGACTACAGGACACCGCCTTCGCAGGATGCAGCCAAGGCCTTCCCAAGAGCAGGTTAAAAGCTACTGGTATATCAATGACTTGGAAATCAATATCAAACTTCTCCGAGAGAATCTTTACAGTAAGGGTAATGATGCCAAGGATTTTCCTCTTAGTATTGTCATATGCCCGTATGGTTTAGGTGGTTGGCCTCATTTCTTCCAAGTTGATGCCAATACTCTTTGCCAACTTAAATGGTAGCACATTCAAAGCAGACCCATTGTCAACAAGAGCCTGGGGAACCACTTTGTCAAGGCATTCTACTATGATGTGGGGGTTGCCATCAACAATCCCCAAATTGAGGTGTTTGCTTGGGACTTCTTGATTTAAGCCAAGACTAGGTTCTCCAGTTCTTTCTTTAAGCCGCTAGTTCCGGCCTCATTAGCCCTTAGCTGTTCTACCATTAGAGCCTTGCCCTTGTAGTCTTTCTCACTTCTAGTTTCTATCACGTCGATAGGCTTCTTTACAATAATTTCTGTGGGATAGCAGTCTTCATCATCACTATTTGTTAGGGTGATTATCCCTACCATAGAATCATCTTCTTCTTCTAATTCTCCTTCCCTGCTTGGGGTGGGAAGTTGAGGTCCTCCATAAATATCCACAGCCCTGGCTCGTAGCTTCTTGACTGCATCAGAAAGTTGTTGGATTGCAATGTTTACCGCCTCTGTGAAAGTGTCATCTGGCCCTATTTCTTCCAGATAATCCAACTACTCATAGTAGTAACGATCACTGACAGTTACTTCACCCAGCATATTGTCAATTTCTTCCACCCTCTCCTGCATTCCCAATGTGTTGAAGTATACTTCACACAACTTTTCCTCCATCTCTAATGTGGATTCGGGTTCATCCAGATAAACTTGCATTAGGTCTCTAGATCCTTCATCACTTCCTGAATCTGACGTAGATTTGTCTCCTCTCATATAGAGGGAAGGGTAAATGCCATCAGTTGGATCAGCTATTAAATCATCACCACCAATAGCATAGACTTAGAAATATGTTGGATGTTCTGGTGAGTAGTATTCTGACTCATCATCATAATCATCGTTCCTAGGCCCTAGGTAGTCATCCCAGCCTAGATAATCATAATCTTCCTGAGATTAGGAATCATCTCCATCCTTCTTATCTTCATTCCCATCCTCATCGTCATCGTCATCATCTTCTTTTTCACTGATTTCCCCTTCACTTGGTTCTTCATCAGATTCTTTTGGACCATCAAATTCTTTAACATCCAAACGCTCATAGTATTCAGAGCATATGGACCAAAAGATTTCCATAGGGTTGGCCTTGACATCAGTGGCTTAAAGTTGGACTAGTCCTGACTCATCATCCTCTGTGTCACTTCCTATGTGGATTAGGGAGATGTGTTCCTTAACTTGTTCCCTTATGGCCAATGCGGTTACTACTCTGAGAAGATCAACTGTAACCTCTTCAGTTACCTCTGGATCGTCATCTGAAGATATAATGGGCTAAATTAGAGAAGTGGGATCACATTCTTGGTCTTCCCCTAATGCATTCACTAACCCTATTGATGAGGTCATTTTAGGGGAATCTGGTAGTGCAAGCATATCCTTCCAATCATACCCGTCCGTATGAGGGTGATGAGGGATATAAAGCGGGATGGTATGAAGACGAAGTGATTGGGGGTGAAGATTGGGGGTGATTGGATGAAGAGGTTCCTCCACTTTGATGGTGGGGGAAAGGTTGATGATATGGTAGAGACTGATAATATGGTGAAGGTGGAAGGTATAGTGGGGGTTGGTAATGTGGTGTTGTGGACCCATCTATTGATGAGGAAGGATAAATGGTGGGTGTCTGATTTTTTGATTCTTCTTCTGATGATTCTCCTCTTCTGGGAGTCCTTATGATTCCAGCCCTTTGGCTCATGATTTTCCTATAAGCTCGGGTATTCTTATGATTCTTCTGAACTCTAGGTATAATGAGTTGAGTGGGGTTGCTCTCTATAGTTTCTTCATCCAGATTGTTCACATTGACCTCAATGGTTCCATTGTCTATCAAATCCTGAATCGCATGTTACAGACCTATGCATCTTTCAGTGCTGTGCCCCTTCTGAGTATGGTAGGCACAATATTCGTGATCCCTATACCAAGCTAGAGGAGGGTTGCTGATCACTCTTGGAGCCACTATCCCCAGCAATCCTTGCTTCTTTAACTTCTCATATGCGGCCGTTATAGGCATTCCCAAAATAGAAAAATGCCTTCTTGGGTGAGGGGCCTTTTGGGTGGGTGCTTCTACTTGTATTATGAAGGGTTGTGACGGAGTGGCTGGTGAGACTGAGTGCTGAACTACACTCACCGTATTAGTTTCCGGACCCTTTCCCCGTCTGACTTGGGTGTTCTTGCTCGCATTTTGGGAGGACCCCAGATACTGGGCCTCTCTCAAAATTCTATTCTCCACACATGTTCGAGTGGCTATTAAGGCATCAAAAATTTGAAAATGCTGATAGTAAAGAACATCATAATAGGGCTTTGACAGGTTTTCTATTAATATCTCCACTTGCTCTACTTCTGAAGGCCGATCTGCCATCTTGGTGGCCTTATCTCTAAACCTCATCAAGAAGGCAGTAAATCCTTCTCTAGGCTGCTGCCTCAAAGTCTCAAGTTCTCGTCGCTTCACATCCACTTTTGTATTGTATGAGTACTGTTTGGTGAAGACTTTCACCACCATTGCCCAATTCTGAGTTTGGGATGACTCCAACTGTGTGAGGCACCTTAGTGCAGGCCCTAATAGGGTTAGAATGAAGGCTTGCCCCATCTGGTTATCTGCCAGTTGCCATGACTTGGAGACGCTGAGGAAAACTTTGAGGTGAGCCTTAGGGTCTCCTGACCCATCAAACCTGTCAGTCTGCCATTTCAATTTTTCTGGAATTCTTACCCTAGAAAAGAAACTCATTTCCTCTGAATCACTACTTGGCCTTACGAGCTTTTTCCCGCTCGAATCATGTTCTCTAATTTCTCTAACTGCTCTCTGAGTTTCCTTTCTTTCTCCGTCTCTAGAGGCTCAATACGGACGTGGCTGCAAATTCCTCTTCCTCATCTTCGATCACTACCCTAGGAGGAGGGACCCTGGAATAGGCCCCTCGTTGACCATTCAGATGGGTAGGTGAAGATCCTCTCTGACCAGTTGGTATGACATGCTCGGGTTCTCCCAAGTCAACTTGGGAAGAGTTCCTTCAATTACCTGCAGCTCCATTCTATTCCACATCTCCCATAGCCGGTGCCGGCTCATTCCTGGGATCAACTTTGAGAGGGTTCTGAAGTGTATGCAATATCTGAGCTATCCCTCTCTGACATCAGCCATTTCTATTTGTAAGGTCTCCACGGGACTGACCTAGGCCTGTTCAGGTGATTTAGAGTCGTGTGGATCCATACTAATTGGGCTATAATCACTTGGTCGTAGATAGTCTTGAGGAGATGATGGGGGTGACATTGGACTTAGGCGAGTCAACCGATTAGCCTAATGCATCCAAAGGGACTGCGGAGAATACTTGAGGTGTGGAATTGTGCCTGAACCAAAAGTGAATTATTTTAGGATTCTTGAATTCCCAACCCTTTGTTCACACATTCACTAGATTAACAACCAACAATCCACCCAAAGTTCATCCACTTAATGATAGGGTTAGTCCGCTTAATGATAAGGGGTGGATAGGGTTTGATGCCCCTGGTCCACCCAATGTCATAAGCAGGAGATTCATACAAAAGGCTTGTCAAGAATATTCCCATAAGACATTCCATGTAATAAAGTCATGCTTTCCTTATTCTTTTTCCCACTAGGTATCCTTCGTCCTGATTTTTCTCGGGACTTCTCGGGGCTTGATGTCATTGTGACTAGATTGCCCCTGAGTCACGTGTCTAGACTTTTTCCTTAAGGAGGAGGGACACATTTTATCCAAAACCCACTTAGGAAAGTAATTCTTTACGATGGAAATATAATGTAGGAATGTTCCTTTTCAAGACAGCAAACAAGTTCTACAATTAGCTTGTGGCGCTCCTAGCTTCTTCATCTGGTTCCCACATGATGTGAGTATACAGTAGATGCAAAAGGACTGACAAGGCTTCCTTGACAGGATTTATATGCATAAGGTACGTGATCCTTTTGATATACCCATAGGTATAAGATCAAGGGGATGACTTCCTTGTCCATTACTCATGACTACACATGAGGTTAAGCAATTGGCCATGAGGTGGTGGAACTATGAGTGATTGTGTATAAAAGTGTAATGTAGAGTAACCATCATTCGATCTCAGAATGCCATAAAGTACATGGACCTCCCTGAGGATGCTGACACAAATACAACATCCTCGCCGTTTGACAATACCTTCCATTCTTGTATAGGAAGTGGGTATCATTTGCTCTCAGAGTACTCTCCATGACATGTACTAACTTCCCCGAGGGTATGGGCATAACAGGGTGTCCCTTGCCAAATGATTTCACTTCGAGCATGATGCATGATGTAATTAGCGAATATAATTACAAACATGGATGATGAGATGTCTCTCTTCCCTTAGGGGAAAAGGACTTACATCCTGACCTCTCTCCCCTCTCTTTCTCTTTCATGTGAGGGGAGGGGTTCGTGTCATGTGTGCTTTTCTTGCGGACCCCACACTGCCGTATCACCGCTTGGAGATACTTGGACGCCTATTTTGTAAGAGTGTAAAATTCATCATTTGAGACGGGGGTTTGATGATGGTCCAATATGGGGATCAGGATCATACAAATGGGGTTCAGAGTCGCCACCTAGTGTTATGGGCCTAGGACCCGGGGGTGAGCCTAATTCTTGAAAAAAGGGCCCAAAATTTGGTTTGGTCCAAAGATTTAGGGTAAGTGTCAGGTTATAGAATTAGGAAGGTATTAGGCACCCAATCTACTTGGTTCAACCGGCCTTCCTACTAGATGCTTGAGAACGAACATTTTCCATAATTATTACTATTCCACATGTATGGCTAAGTTATCACGCATATATACATTAATTGAAATCAAACTATTATATACACTAAAATAAGGTTTATATAAAGTCTACATTATGACAAGTTGGTTGAGAAATTATACCTGAACTTAACCCCTGTTTCAGGTCAAGAGGGGTGGGCCTCTGATTAGCACTAGCTTGGACTGTCTTTTACATTCTCCTGGCTTAGGGCAAGATGGTCTTGACCTGCAACTTCCTTTCATAAGAGATGCTGATTGTGATGGTATTCGGATAGGGTTCCGGCTAGAAACAATTACTTTCAGATTTGGATTCGAACAGAGCTTCGGCTAGGGAAGGCTATTTTCAGATTTGGATTCGGACAGAGCATCAGCTAGGGAAGGCTATTCCAGGCTTAGGCTAAGGTGGTACTCTGGTAGAGCTTCTGCTAGGGTTAGGCTATGGGAGGGCTAGGCTGAGGTGACACTCTAGCAGATCTTCTGCTAGGGATAGGCTATAGGAGGGCTAGGCTGAGGTGGCACTCTGACAGAGCTTCCATTGGGGATAGGCTAGGTGAGGGCTAGGCTGAGGTGGCACTCCGGTAGAGCATCCGATAGGGATAGGCTAGGGAGGGCTTAGGCTGATGTGGCACTTTGGCAAAGCTTCCACTGGGAATGGCTATTTTTGAAAAGATTCTAGGGGCACTTGGACAAGGCTTTCGCTAGGAACTACTATTTTTGGAAAGAAATGGATTGACTTAAAAATGGACTAAAGATCTCCAAAGCCCTGAAGAACACTTCGAAGATCCGGACAGAGTTTTGGATCTTGACAAAGATCTCTCCATAGACCCGAAGAACCTCAAAGGGGGGGTTTCTACTTTGGGTAAAACTCAAGAACACTAAAAGGAGGGGGTTGAAGAACATACTACTTTTGGAAAAAACTGGATTGAACTAAGAATTTGGATTGAAGATCTTCAAAGTCCCAAAGAACACTTCGAAGATCCAAACAAGATTTTAGATCTTGCTGAAGATCGCTCTGAAGACCCGAAGAAAATCAAGAGGGTGAGGGAACGAGAGTTTCACTATAAGGGAGTGAGGTGGTATTTTGGTGTCTCAAATCCAAAGGAGGGAGTATTTATAGGTTTTTTCGACCAATAGGAAAGAGGGAACATCTTTATCCAACTGATGAAAGAAGAGTTTTTGCCTAAAGTTGTGGGATAGGGCTTTTATACACTGGGTAAAAGAGGTCCTCGGACTAAAATGGGTGGGGGAAGGGTTTTGTCCAATGGGTAAAAAGTGGGTTCTTGGAGAGAAAATCTTAAGTAAAAAGAAGGGTTTTTTGGTCTTAAGTGGGTGAAGAGGAAGTTTCTTCACCCCCAGGTCAGAGGAACACCAATCCCTACCATTGATGGCGATGCACAAGGTTGGATTGAAATGCATGGGGCATGCAGGCAATGTGCACAGTGTGTGCGGGTAATGGTGTGTTGCTGGGTACAAGCTAGGCATAAGAGTGTGCGGGGAGGTTGGCATGGGTGTGTGGGCAATGTGCACATTGTGTGCGGGTAATGGTGTGTAGCTGGGCACAAGCTAGGCATAAGGGTGTACGGGGAGGTTGTTATGGGTGTGCGGGCAATGTGCACAGTGTGTGTGGGTAATGGTGTGTAGTTGGGCATAGGCTAGGCATAAGGGTGTGCGGGGAGGTTGGCATGGGTGTGCGGGCAATGTACACAGTGTGTGCGGGTAATGGTGTGTAGCTGGGCACAGGCTAGGCATAAGGGTGTATGGACATGTGCACAGGGCAGGCTGAACTATGTGGGGGAACACGTGCATGGGGCAGGCAAGGTGTGTGGCAGCACGCGTATGGTGTAGGCAAGGTGAGAGCGGCCATACCGTAGGGGTATGCACAGCTTGCAATTGGGGTGCCCAGACCATGCGGCGAGGGCACGCAGGCAGGCAGCGAGGGCATCCAGGCCATATGGCAGGGGCATGTAGGCAGGCAGCAGGGGCACGTAGGCAGGCAGTGGGGGAGTGCAAGAAAGTAACGGGGGCACGCAGGCCATGCGATGGCTGGCTAGGTTGGTTGCCGGGCGAGCTGGCTGGCTAGGTTGGCTGGCTGGTGAGCTGGCTGGCTGGTTGGCTTGGCTGGGGAGCTGGTTGGTTGGTGTGCGCGACATGCACGCGAAAAAAATATGATTTTCTAGGGGAGATTGTGTGTAATCTGACGGTCTAATTTTAACGTGCCATATATCATCGGAATCATATTTCTGAGAACTATCCATCTGTATAGTCATCTTGACTGGATTCCTTTATATATGAAAAGTCAAAATTAGACCCTCCTTCCTATGTGGGGTTTCCAGGGTTTTCCTAGTCACTCATCATCTCTGTTGATCAAAATCCAAAATTCACGTCCAATATCCACATTTCATCATATCTGGAAGAGGATGATAAAATTGGGTGTCTACACTATGTTGTACAGGGCTTTTGACACTGGTGTCAAATTGGGGAGTAAATCTATAGTAAATTCTGTATCTCGGTCCTAGGGCAAACCTGTCAAGTCATCCGAAATACATCAAAAAATTCCTTCACCACATCAAGTTTGGTCATTGGCCTAATCTCTATCTCAGTATCCATCACAGATGTTAAGTATCCTTGACACACTTTTCCTAGCAACTTCTTCATCTGGAGTGCATATATAATAACATTCTAGGGTTTCTAGGGCTTATCCCCTTCGAACACAAACTCATCATCATCACGAGGTCTAAAAATGATAGTCTTTTCTGCACATAGCACACTAACTATGTATACAGACAACCAGTCCATTCCTAGAATCATATCGAAGTCGATCATCTCCGACTCGATCAAGTGAGCATTCAATTCATGTTCACCTATGGTCACTGGACAAGGCTCATATACATAGTTCAGACCTACTACACTCCCTATAGAGGTACTCACGGACAAACATTGAGTCAGTCCCTTGGATGGAATTTCCATTTTCTTTGCAAATGTTGATGATATAAATGAATATGAGGCTCCTGAGTCAAATAACACATGTGCAGGCTATAATGATTTCAATAATGTACCTGTCACTACATCGGGTGCAGCCTCAGCATCTTCGGCTGTTATGGCAAATACCCTTCCCTGTGGTCTCTGGCCCTGAGGGGGCTATGCTAGTCTAGGTGCTGCATATGTCTACTGGGGCCTACGTGGCATAATGTATGGTGCATCACCTGGCCTCTGATGGGGGCATTCCTCACTAGGTGGCTGACTGATCACAATGAAAACACCTTGGGCTCAATCCCGAAGATTGAGACACAGCACTAGATTGGGAGGACTGGGAAGTCTGACTAACTTTAGGCTTTCTGAACTATACTGGAGTTGGGTTGATATAAGGCACTCGAAAGGGCTTGCTATTTCCCTTGAATCAGTAGATCCCATAAGCCTCTTTCCCATTCCCTGCTAGGTCGAGAAATTATCTCAATGTTAGTCTTCAATAGACTTGGCCACTTGGACCACCTCGGCATAAGCCTGTAGTTTCAACCCAACTATAGTTGATCCAATACTTGGCCTCAACCCTTTCTCAAACTTCTTTGCTTTGGCCCTATCACCTCTGAGATGCTTAGGAGCTAAATGGAATAGCTCCTCAAAATATTGTTGATACTCAAGCACCGATCGGGAACCTTGCAACAAGTGAGAGAACTCACTCTCTCTCTCCTATCCCAGAAGCTTTCTAGAAAATAGTTCTCAAAGAAGGCCCCTTTGAAGTCTGCCCAAGTAGGGTTTGGGTTACTCACCCACAGAATGGGCTCAGTAGCACTCCACCAATCATCAACCTCATTTTGTAGCTGATAACCCACACATAAAATCTTCTGCTCATCGGTGCAGCCTATTAGCTTGAACTCCTTTTCTATACCACCAATACATCTTGATGGATACAACAGATCTTGGCCCACCTTGGAGAAACATGGAGGCCTAAGCCTTTGAAATTTCTCCATCATCTTGGTTAGGTCAAGCCAGCCCTCTACATGTGCTTGGGCTTGTTCCGGTGCCGGGTCTTGTACATGCCCATGCCCATACACTTGTTCCCCACCTAATTTATGAAGGGTAGCTGATCTGATAGGTACCGAAACGGGTGTTGGTGGAGTAGGAGGTGCGGGTGGTGCACTACAGGCTCCCATTACCTCTTGGATCTGATCATCGATCCTGACCATGAACTAATTTTATCTTTCCAAAACTCCTTACATCATATTATCCATGATGGAGGCCAAATCATGAGCAATAAGGACCGGCAAAGCTGAGGGTGCATTGCGGGGTCTACCCTGATTTCGCGTAGGGGAAGTGGGAGGTGACAGGCGTGACTAGGATCGGGATCGAGTGTTCTGATGTGACATGACTCCTGTGGAGGAATCCAATTAGTTCACATGCACATATGAGGTTTCATGTAGTTTGGAACACATGCATGCACAGTGGGTCCCACACATATACAATAGGCAAAATTTTGGGTTAAATCATGCATAAATGGGGTCCATAATTATTTGGATCAATCGCATGCATATCACGAAGTGTATACAATTAAAGGAATGAAATAATAATAAATATTTGGAAAATAAAATAAAATTTTATTTCCAAAAATAGCCCACCGAAAACTTTCACCGAAAATATGGGTTTGTTCATTGGTGGAACTTTTTCTTTCATCGGAAGCAAGTCCAGTGTTTCCAATGGGTTGTTTCCGATGGACCTGAAATGGCTATAAATAGACTCAGGTTCGTGCTTTAGTGTACAAAACGCTAATCTAACTCATGGAGAAGGAGAGGAAATGGCCAAGGAGAGTTTTCCAACTCATTCCACACCTTTTCCTCATGATTTCGCAATTGATCGACGCCATCTACACATCTAAGGTATGTTTTCTTCCTTCTCTGACCTAGTTTTAAGATTTTCTTCACTTTAAGCTTTGTTTCAACCTCCTAAACTAGGTTTTGCTCTTTGAATCCATAGGAGTCATATTGCAAGCATGTTTGGACGCCGTGTACATACTCGTCATGCCGTTGCACAAGAGGAACAAGCCATCCCCATTGAAGCACAGTAGAACCCACTCCTATTCCACTCTGTGTCTGAGCAAGATCGTTAGGAAAGTTTCAAGTACCATAATGTGGACCAAAGGAAATACGTGAGGATGAGAGATTTTTGACAGTTTTGCCTCTGTCAACGCTTTGAGGCTATTGGGTGGTACCACATCTTGAAGCCAACAAGAAATACTACCCAAGGCTGGTGAGGTTGTTCTACTCCAACCTCCAGTGCGTGAATAGAGGTACTGAAGAGATGGGATCACCTCCTATATGAAGGGGGTCGAGATTTCTTTTCACATGAGGCAACTGGCCAACCTTCTGATGATTGACAACGCCAGTGACCTGGTTTATTGCCCACCTCGGACTCCAGCCTATGATTTCCAGAGCCCCAACACCCTTCAAGAGATAAACAACGTGTTGACCAAGAATGCTCATAGATGGGATCGCACAACCAACTACCTTGCCATTCTAAATGTTGTCTATCATGCAGTCCAGCTAAACATTCTCCGCACCTGTGGGCAGTACGATGAGGTATCCGTATTGCATGCCTATGTGACTTACTACATTTACATAGGGGTACAGATAAGTCTTCCTACCTTTTCATGTGGACCATGGTAATTTAGTCCAAGGGAAGGGATTGCAGAATTGGGAACTTATGCTATGGGAGGATACTTATAGATATCTTCCTTCGCTTCGGGGTGAATTTGGAGGGTGAGGGGTGCTTGGGTGATGAGGTTATAGATTTCAACCAAGACTCCCTGAGGAAGATGACCCTAGACATGTATGAGGTATCACCTACTGAGGAAGAGGTTGAGCAGCCTATAGAGGTAGAGGGTGGTGGTGCCGGTGATGTTGGTGGCGGTGCCAGTGATGTTGGTGGAGGCATTGGAAGAGGTGCTAGTGGTGTAGGGAGAGGAGCTACCAGGGTTGGTGGTGTTCCACCACCAAACCCACAAGCTATGGGTTCTAGAGTAGCCTCCACTTTCCAGGGCACCAGGGATGCAAGACCTTATGGTCTCAACAATGTTATGGCACTCCTGGACACTACCACATCACTATTGAGGAGCATGGACAGCCACCTCGAGAGCGTGGATAGGACCTATTATCTTATGGATAATAGAGTGGCCTCCCTTGAGGAACAGATGCATGTGATGGTCTTCCATCTTGGCATTTCGGTGCCACCTCTAGGAACATATGGTCCAAACCAAGCTCAAGGCCAAGGACAAAACCAGCAACAATAGCAACATCAGCAGGAGTAGTGGTATATTGCCACTGTAGTTTTAGGATTTCCCTTTTCAGTGATTTCATTGAGATTTCATGTTTTAGGTTTAGTTGCACTTTTATTTTCTATCATTTGCTTCAGTTATTTAAATTCCTAGACTTAGGCTAGTTAGGATTTCCAGCTTTTAGTATTTTATTTTTTTATGAAAAGGTGTAAGCTTATGGAATCAAATTCCTTATTTAATGAAACGGTTTTAACACCTATGCTTGTTTCTTAATTGTGCAATTCTATAAATTATTCTCTTTGAGATTTTTATTTAAATCCTAATTTCCCCAAGTCATGGTTTGGTTGAGATTGTGAGTAAAGGCAGAGCTTCACTCTCTGATACCATGCTATCACACCCCACTTCTAGTAGGCACAACTTACTATTTAGAATATCGGTGGTGTGAGTAAGACATGTACTTATCTTACAAACCTACTAGGATCTCTGATAGCAGTACCTTAACATTTCACAATCTCACATCCTAAACTAACTAAAAACAATGGAATCAGAGTATAATAGCGAAATCATCAATAAAATGGGGAAATGTTTAATGATAAAATATTATCCATAACTGAGTTATTCTATTACAAACATCCATGACTTATAAATAATAAGTTCAAAAGTATACCATCTACAAACTTGTATCAAAACCACCAAAAATATGCCAAACACCTCATAGTGCCGCGTATGCATAGAAATCACAAGCATAGTCCTAGCCATGCTCCTCCACTTCTAGTATCCACCAATCGTTCACTCCGTACTCGAGTCTGGAGGAAAGAGAATCACTAGCCATTGGCATGACTGTACCTGCATCATCATCTAAAAAGTGTGTATACGTGGGGTGAGCTTTCCAAGTCTCTCAGTGAGGGGCGCGGTTCAAGCACATCCAAGTATAACAATCACAGTAATAATTTATGATGCATGATTACACAAATTAAACACATAGTCCATGATGCTCGTGATGCAATTCATTTATTTTATTATCCACCTAATAATACAACTAAGTCTAGTAAATGCTACAATGGCACATTAGGCTGTATCCCTCATCTCGGAACTACCATTAACTACAAAAGGATACAATCCCTAGCCGTGAATAGAAGCCTGTCAATCCTCGTATGTGTCCATGGGTCACCCACCAAACCTTTGATAACCCCCTCCTAGCTGTCATGGCACTAGTACCAATCATCGGCCACACCTGACAAGTTCCCACCTTAGGCAACAATTACATCATACCGTGGGTGTGGCATTCTGAAAAGGCACATCGAACATACCACAATGGGTTATCCAACACCTTAAGCCCTATTGGCAAGGGTTTGTAGCATAGGGAGTGATACCTAACAACATATATGCTACATGCCTTCATAATGAGATAGTTAGTATGAATTACACGATACTGGTAACACATCGGCTATAAAGTGTAATCCATCTCCAAATATTGTCACAGGTACACAATACTGGTAACACATTGGCCACAAAGTGTAATTCAAGACCGTTTACCTAATCTAGCATGCATATAACAGTTGAGTATGGACTACACAACACCGGTACCAATCGTCGGCCACGAAGCGTATCTATTTTCAAATGTAGTACCAGAGTACACGATACCGGTAACACATGGGCCACAAAGTGTAATCCACAACCATTACTTACTCTAATACATATAATCAATGTATGAATGCAATATACATATGAAAATCATGGCACCAGTACCACCTCGGCCATGCTAGATTCCGTCTCATATATACAACAAATATACGACGATCACGGTACTAGTACCACCTCGGCCACACTAGATCCCGCCATACATATCCATAAACATCTTATATCAATTAAATAAAAATTTAACATGTGATAGATCATCGTCATCATGTGAAAAATATAATAAACATGTACAAACCTACACATGTGAGCAATTCTAGAATAATAAACATTCCAAAAATAAAGCAATCCATCCCTTACCTGATTTATGTTCGTGTGTGTTGGGTTCAGATAAGGTCACCGATCGATCAACTCAGTTCTAACCTTGGGGCTCGTGCATGTCACTGTCCTAGACACAAAGGCAATAGTACGTCAATACATATCGGGAACATCGGGAGGGGCCCACATGGGTCACTCCCGAAGGGTACAGACAAGGTTCCCCAATGATAGTAATATCACTGTAACACCCATCAGAAACAAGGTATTCCCACCAAAAATATCAATCCTATTTTTGGTGGAGGTGGTAGAGAGTTCACAAGGCTTTATGGTTCATCGAAAACAGCCCACCAGAAGCAGGTCTAGTGTTTTCGATAGCAGTACAGAACTATCCACACGAATTGGGGCTTTCTGGCTTAGGCCCGATCATCGGGATTTATTCTATGGAGTTTGTAGGGAATGTTCCTAGCATCATTCTAAGCCAATAAAATCACAATTTCATTGAGCCGTTTGGGAGATATGTCGATCAAATGATCAAAATCCTAGGTGTTCATTTGGTCATTCTTGTTGTTAGAGCTCACCGGACTTGGTTTGAGCTTGGCAATGGCACCGGAAAGGTAGAATATGCATTCCTTGACCTCAAGGGGGTTTGTGCACTAAAATTACACTGGCACCTTGCTCAACCTAGGTCAAAATGAAGAGTGAGGGTAGTAGGAGTGATTGCACTTACCTCCAGCAGTGATTCCTGCAACTAGGCGGCAGCCGGCACCAAGGTAAGTCTCCTCCCTTCTTCTTCCTCTTCTTCTTCATCTTCTTCTTCTTCTCCTCCTTCTCTTCTCTCCTACATTTGAGAAAAGTGTAAATGAGGAAATGAATTCCTTATTTCCCACTTATAAGGTAAATAGGCCTTAGGGTCCATTTTGGTTGAACCCTATTCGAACTGATTCGATTAATACGACTTTCGGAGCATGAGAACCAAACTATTTAGGTCCATGAAATGATCATGTCATGAGGAATGTGTGAAGGATAATTTGGGATCATATGAGACTATTTACAATGCAAGTGGCAGGACCCACGGGCATTGGAACCTTGACAATAGCCTGTTTGGCTCATCGAAAATAGCCCACCAAATTCAGGCCCAATGCTTCCAATGGCTTATTTTCGATGGTTAAGACAGCAAGCTATCTTGACTGCTTGCTATCCACCACTAGTCTTGCATAGGTAGTTGCCCTCGGTCTTGCTCATAGCCTTTCGATAACTTCAGTACATGCCAGGATTCATGTGTGGCAAATCGGGTCACTTACTATCAGGGATCGAGAGGTATGAATATCCCTCCAATTAGACTGGCACGTGATGCATGAACATGTGGGGTCATCTCTCCCCCTTCGACAATAAGCAGTAGTGAGCCAAAACCTGGTTGTACTTTTGATCTCCGGTCTGAGACATATCACAACAGTTCAAATTAGACTGAGTCAGGGCACGGGTGTAACAAGGAGTCTACCAGTCCTGGAATGTGACCATCGGTTACCCAAAAAACCCCTGATAACCCCTTCCTGGTAGTCACGACACCGAAATCACCATCGACCACACCGGACTATTTCCCACCTCTGACAACAATCACATCGTACCATGGGTGTGGCATTCCGAAAAGGTTCATCAAACATACCACCATGCCACACCCATGGAATGGCGCCTAACTACAAATATCCTACATGCCTTGCATAATGATACAATTATTATAGAATATGATGCCGGAATCATCCATCAACCACATCGCATCCATTTCCAAGTATAGTCCCAGAGTACACAATACTGGAATCACCATCAACCACAAAGTGTAATCCACGACTACATACCTATCTAGCATACAAGTATTGAGTATAGGCTACGCAATACTGGAATCACCATCGACAACAAAGCGTACCCATTTCCATGTATATTCCCAGAGTACACAATACCAGAATCACCATTGGCCACAAAGTGTAATCCATGACTATATCTAAATCTAATGCACATACTCAATGCATGAATGCAACATACACATGGCGATCATGGTACCAAAACCACCTTGGCCACACCGGATCCCATAACACATCTCAAATTACATCACATATGATAATTTCCAATCGCATAAGCATAACAATTCAATATATAAACATGTTATCATATTCACATATGTAATTAACAATTAAAAAGCATTCATTATTTCTAACACATGTGAGGAATTTCTGCAATAGTAAACACTCCACAAAATAAAGGTCAACCATCCCTGACCTCGGTTGTACTTGGAGAAAAGAGGTTCCGAGTGTGTCACTTGGTGTTCAACTCACTGACGATCTCGTTGTATGTGCACATCTCTGTCCTAGGTACAAGGGTAATCAGGCATTAATGGGTGCTGAAAACACTACAGGGGGACCCATAAGGTCTACCCTACGGGTACAAGCACTGTCGACTTTGACAGTTCTTAGAAGGTCACTAGAAACAGGGAAGAATTCCACCAAAAATATGGGAAATTCCATCGGAAACACCAATGATATTTCCTGTGCACCCAAAAAAGAGCTCTCCAGATCCTGAGCTTCACTAGAAATATGCCACTGGATTCAGCCCAGGTTGTTTCTGGTGGCTGGTTCCAGTGGAAACACATAAATGGTCTATGGGATTTGGGGCTTTTCGGCTTGGGCCCAATCGCAAGAGTTTGTTCAGTAGAGTTTGTAAAGGGTCTTCCCACCTTCATTTTAAGATAAAGAAATCCCAATTCCACTGAGCCATTTGGGAGAAACGATGATCAAAAGATCAAAACCCTAACTAGTCACTTGGTTAAGTTTGTTGCCGAAGCTCACTCG
This sequence comes from Macadamia integrifolia, assembly GCF_013358625.1. Taxonomy (NCBI): domain Eukaryota; kingdom Viridiplantae; phylum Streptophyta; class Magnoliopsida; order Proteales; family Proteaceae; genus Macadamia; species Macadamia integrifolia. The sequence continues at coordinate 13,879,088 of NC_056567.1, forward strand.
GCTTACTTTGAGCTCAACAGTCATATGGGAGAGTGAAATGTACACTCGCCCAACCTCCGGGAGGTGCTGGGGTCAAGGCTTACCCCTCCAACCCGATAATTCACTCCCTTGATTCAATATACAAGCTCAAAATGAAGAAAATAGGGTGGTAGGGAAAGATGGCACCTACTTCTGGCAAGATTCTAACAGCAAGGTGCATAATTGGGAGCTTCCAAGACTCCTTCCTTTTCCCTCTTTTTTGCTCCCTCTCCCACATTTTGGACAAGTGATGAGTGGGACATGAACTCACTCCTCATATTTGTAGTAGATGGATTACTTAAGGCCTATTTGGTTGGTCTTTGTCTTGTCCGAGGAGGCTAATCCGTCATTCAGGACATGTGGACCCACCTCCTATGACTCATAGGATGTACAAATCAAGAGAAAGGTGTGGGAGAGTGTGTGGGGTCATCTGAGACTATTCACGATGGGGATGGTGGGACCCACGAGCATCAGAACCCAATCAGCAGCCCAAAGGGCCACCGAAAATATGCCACTGGATTCAGCCTAGGCTGTTTTTGGTGGTCAAGGTAGTGCTATGCCTTGACTGCCTGTTGTCCCCACTTGATCCTTCCCTAGGGGTTTACCCTAGCTTATGGTCATGTTCTTTTGCAATTTTGGTATGTGCTGGGACTCGGGTAGGGAGGTGTGAACTTACGTACCTTCTGGGGTCAGAAGGTTTGAATCCTCTCTAGTTAGACTGGCATGAAATGTATAAGCAAGTGGGGTCATCCCTTCCCTTCTAACAGTGAGCTACCACGAGCTAAAACTTACTGGTGCTCCATATCTTTGGTCTGAGATCTATCACAAAAGTCTAAATTAGATCGGGTTAGGGTACGGGGGTAACTTCCCCCCCACTTTATAAGAATTTTGTCCTTAAAATTGAACGTACTTGGTAAGCCAAACAATCCAGGGTATTGCTTCTTTATTTCATCATCTCACTCCCAAGAGTTTTCTTGCTCTGGGTGGTTCATCCACTTTACTTTTATGAATGAAATGGAACGATTGTGGAGGATGTGGTCTTTTTGGTCAATGATCTCCAAAAACTCCATGTCGGCAAAATCCTCATCCAACTGACGGGGTACATATGTCAAAACATGATTTGGGTCGGGTATGTACTTCCTTAGTATGGATACATGGAAGACATTATGGGTGCCCTTCAATTTTGGTGGTAAGGCTATCTAATATGCCACTGGTCCCATATACCTAGGACTTAGCTTTCCCTTCTTACTGAACCGCACTACCTTTTTTACTAAGGAGATTTGCAAGAATACCTTATCTCCCACATCCAACTCTAGATGCTTTCTCCTGACATCCGCATAACTCTTTTTATCTAGATGGAGCTGCCTTGAGTCTCTCTCTAGTCACACCCACTTTCTTACTAGTGGCCTATATCCAGACTTAGGATGTGTCATTCACCAACTTCATCCCAATAGATAGGAGTCTGATATTTTCTACCATACTATGCTTCGAATGGAGACATTCCGATGGTGGCCTGGAAGCTGTTATTATAGGAAAACTCAATGGGAGATATATGCTCATCCCAACTATAGTTCATATCCAGGGCACATGCTCGAAGTAGGTCCTCCAAGGTCTAGATAGTCCTCTCCGATTGCCTATCAATTTGTGGGTGAAATGCCATGCTGAAATTCAGTTGTGTACCCATGGCCTTCTACGCACATGTCCAGAACTTAGAAGTAAATCTGGGATCTCGATCAGAGATGATGCTAACTGGTACACCATGCAGCTGGATGATGTTGTTAATATATAACTTGGCTAACTTGTCCATGGAGAAGGTGAATTTAATATGATGATGTGAGCTGCTTTGGTTAAGCAATCAACAACTACCCAAATGGCATCCATACCCTTGCTTGTGTGGGGAAATCCTGTGACAAAGTCCATGGTGATATTCTCCCATTCCACTCTGGAATAGGTAATGACTATAGTAAACCATGGGGTCTCTATCTTTCTGCCTCGACCTATTGGCAGGTGAGGCACTTTGACACATGTGTGGCTACATCATTCTTCATTCCCTTTTACCAGTAGGAACCTTTTAGATCCTTATACATTTTGGTGCTTCTGGTGTGAATGGAGTATGGAGAGCTATATGCCTCTCTCAAACTCTCAAGTCACCATCACGGGGCATGCACAACCTTCCCTTGAACTTAAGAATCCCACCTTCAGTCAAGGAGGAATTTGGGTCCTTCTTTTTCCTTTGCTTGCAATCTGCTATCAGTTTTAGTAACTCTACATCAATAACCTAAGCTGCATTAATTCTATCTACTAGGCTAGGCTACAGCACCAATGCCAATAATGACAAGGTGACACCTTCCACTAGTAGCTCCAAATCTATTTTCCTGACCTCCTCGATGAGATGCTCACTGGTGGTTAGTGATGCGAGAGTCAGTGCCTAAGATTTTTGATTAAGTGCATTTACCACTACATTAGCCTTTGCTAGGTGGTACGGGTAGTACAGTTATAACCCTTCATGAACTCCAACCAATGTCTCTATCTCATGTTGAGCTCCCTCTGGGTGAAGAAATACTTGAGGCTCTTTTGATCACTTTCTATCTCACTCAAGTAGTGCCACCAAATCTTTAGGGAAAATATCATAGCTGCCAACTCTAAATCATGGGTAGGATAGTTCTTTTCATACTCCTTCAATTGGCAGGATGCATAGGCAATGACTTTCCCATACTACATCAGCACATAACCCAATCCTATTTTGGAAACATCACTGTACACAACCATACCACCGGTTCTGATTGGAATAGTCAAGACCGGGGCTGATACCAACTTTTGTCTTAACTCCGTGAAGAATTTTTCACAAGCATCGGACCATTCAAATTTAGCACTTTTTCATGTGAGTCGGGTCATTGGTGCAGAAATGTGGGAGAAATTCTCAATAAACCTCTTGTAGTATCCGACCAATTCCAGAAAACTATGAATGGTTGCTACATTCTTGGGAGTTTCCCACTCTAAAACTACCTTTACCTTTCCTGGGTCAACCTCTATACCCTTATTTGAGACAATGTGGGCTAAGAATTCCATTTATGAAAGCCAGAACTCACACTTTTTGAATTTCGCATAGAGTTGCTTCTCTCTTAGATATTGTAGTACCAATCAGTTGAACAGCATGTTCTTTTGCACTCTTGGACTATACCAAGATGTCATCAATGAATATAATCACGAACTTCTCCAACATGTCTTGGAATAACAAATTCATCAAATCCATGAATGCAATTGATGCATTGGTCAACCTAAATGACATCACTAGGAACTTGAAATGTCCATACTGAGATCTGAAAGCTGTCTTGATGACATCACTATCCTTGATCCTGAGCTAGTGGTAGCCCGATCTAAGGTTAATCTTGGAAAATACCTCAGCACCCTGTAGTTGATCAAATAAATCATCAATTCTTGGTAAAGGATACCAGTTCTTGATTGTTAGCTTGTTAAGCTCTCAGTAATCGATGCACAATCTCATACTTTCATCCTTTTTCTTGACGTGCAGTACTGGTGCTCCCAACAAAGACATATTAGGTCTAATGAATCCCTTCTTCAAAAGATCCTAAAGTTGTACTTGTAATTCCTTTAATTCTATAGGGGCCATGCGGTAAGGAGATTTTGACACAGGTGCCGACCCTGGGAGTAAGTCTATCACAAACTCTGTTTCTCGGTCCGAGGGCAATCTCTTCAAATTATCTAGAAACACATTGGGAAATTCCCTTACCACATGCAATTCAGTCAATGGCTTGACCTCTATCTCAGTATCCACCATAGATGATAAGTAGCCTTGGCATCCTTGATCCAATAGCTTTTTCATCTAGAGTTCCAATATAATAACTTTTTGGGTTTCTTGGGTTTATCTCCCTTAAAGGTGAATTCTTCCTTATCACGTAGTCTAAAAATTATCACCTTTTTAGCACATAGCATACTGGCTCTATATTCGTACAGTCACTCCATTCCTAAGATCACGTCAAAGTTGGTCATATCCAACTTGATCAAGTGTGCATTTAGGTCATGTCCACTAATAATTATTGGCCATGGCTCATACATGTAGTTCAAAACCACCACACTTCCTATGGGTGTACTAACTGCCAAACACTGAGTTAAGATTTTGGGTGGAATCCCCATCTTTCTTGCAAATGATGGGGATACAAATGAATGAGAGGCTCCTGAATCAGAAAACACATATGCAGGCAATAATGCAATCAATAGGGTACCTGTCACCACACTTGGTGTAGCTTCTGCATCTTCCACTGTCATAGCGAACACTCTTCCTTGTGGTCTATTGCTCAGCTAGGCCTGCACTGGTTTTCTTACTGGGTAGGTTTGTTGGAGTCTAGGAGGCAAGGTATAGGGTGCATCACCCGATCGACGGTGGGGGCATTGTCCAGGCTAGGTGACTAGGTTGGTCAAAATGGAAGTATCGGTGGTTAGAACCCATGGACGAGACCCACCACTAGATCGAGAAGATTGGGAGACTTGGCTCACATCTGGCCTTCTAAACTGAACTGGAGATGGGTTGATATAAGGGCATCTGGAAAGCTTATGAGCTCCCTTAGAATCAATCGACCCCAAGGGTCTCTTTCCCATTCCTTGCTTGTGAGGGTAGTGGCCAGAGATGATGAGACACCTCTCTTCCCTTTTGGGAGGGGGAGAAAGGACTTGCATCTCATCCTCTCTCCTCTCTTTCTCTTTCATGTGAGGGAGGGGGTGTGTCGTGTGTGCTTACCTTGTGGGCCCCACACCGCTGTATTGCCGCTCGGTGATACGTGGAGGCCTATTTCACAAGAGTATGAAATTTGTCATTTGAGATGAGGGTTTGATGGTACTCCAATAAGGGGATCGAGATCATACAAATGGGGGTTTGGAGTCACCACCTAGGATTAAGGGCCTAGGACCCAGGGGTGGGCCCAATTTCTAAGAAAAGGGCCCGAAATTTGGTCTGGTCTAGAGATTTAGGGTAAGTATCAGGTTGTAGAATTGGGAAGGTGTTAGGCACCCAATCTATCCAGTTCAACCGGTCTTCCTCCTAAATGCCTAAGAACGAATATTTTCCACAGTTATTACTATTCCACATGCATGACTAAGTTATCACACAGATATACATTGAATAAATTTAAATTACTATATACACTAAAACAAGGTCTATATAAAGTTTACATGATGACAAGTTGGTTGAGAAACTATACTTGAACTTAACCCCTATTTCGGGTCAAGAGGGGTGGGACCCTAATTAGTATTGGCTCAGACTGTCTTTTCTATTCTCTTGGCTCAGGTGAAGATGGTCTTGACCTCCGACTTCCTTTTTTGAGAGATGTTGCCTGTGATGGTATTCAGGTAGGGTTCCGGCTAGGAATGATTACTTTCGAATTTGGATTTGGACATAGCAAGGCTATTTACGAACTTGGATTTGGACAAAGCTTCAACTAGGGAAGGCTATTCTAGGCTTAGGATGAGGTCGTACTCCGATAAAGCTTCCGTTGGGGATAGGCTAGGGGAGGACTAGGCTGAGGTGGCACTTCTGCAGAACTTCCGCTGGAAATGGCAATTTCTAGAAAGATTCCAAGGGCACTCGGACAGAGCTTCTGCTAGGAACTACTATTTTTGGAAAGAAATGGATTGACCAAAAAATGGATTGAAGATCCCCAAAGTTCCTAAGAACACTTTAAAGATAGGAACAGAACTTCGGATCTTGACAAAGATCTCTTCGTAGACCCGAAGAACCTCAAGGGAGGAGGGATTTCTATTTCTGGTAAAAACCAAGAACATTAAAAGGGGGGAGGCTAAGAACATACTATTTTTGGGAAAAAACTAGATTGGGCTAAAAACTTGGATTGAAGATCTTCAAAGTTCTGAAGAACACTTCAAAGATCCAAACAAGATTTCGGATATTGACGAAGATCACTTCGAAGACCCAAAGAAAATCAAAAGGGGGAGGGGAGGAGGAGTGAGGGCTTCACTACAATGGAGTGAGGTGGGCTTGTTTGGTGTGTAAAATCCAAAGGAGGCGGGTATTTATAGAATTTTCGGGCCAATGGGGAGGAGGGAGAATTTTTAACCAATAAACAAAAGAGGGTTTTTAGACTAAAGTAGTGAAGAGGGCTTTTATCCAATGGGTAAAAGGGGTTTTTGGACTAAAATGGGTGAAGAGGGCTTTTATCCAATAGGTAAAAGGGGTTTTTTGGGAGAGAGAATTCTTAGCCAAAAAGTGCATATTTGGTCTCAAGTGGGTGGAGAGGAAATTTCTTCACCCACTGAGCCAGTAGAATACCAATCCCAGCCATTGATGACGGCGCACAAGATTGGGCCAAAGTGCATGGGGCAAAGCTAGCATGGGAGGGCAGGTAATGTGTACAAGGTGTAGGGGCAGTGGTATTGGTGTGCGGCACATGGCAGTTAGGAAGTGGCATTGGTGTGCGGCACATGGCACACGGGGCAGCATACGTGTGCAGCATATAGCGTGGGAGGCAGCATGCACATGGGCACAGGCTAAGGGAATGGGTTGGGTAGCAATAGGTATAGGCACGGGCTACAGCCAGTGGGGGAGCTGGTAGCAGCCTGCAGGCACTCGGGCTGCAGCCAGTGAGGTCATGCGGGGAGCATAGGCCTGCTAGCCAGTGCACGCAGCAAGCATGTTGGTAGGACTGGCTAGGCAGCAGGCATGGGTAGTAGGCATACGCTAGGCAACATCCAGGGCACAACATGCGTGCAGGCTGGCCTACTAGCCAATGCATGCATGGTCTTGGATTTTTTCAACGATGATCACGGGAGATCTGACGGTCCAATTTTGACGTGCCATATATCGTCAAAATCATATTTCCGAGCACTATCCATCTATTTGGTTATATTGACTAGATTCCTTTGTATATGAAAAGTCAAAATTGGACCCTCTTCTCTCTAGCATAGGGTTTCTAGGGTTTTCAAGTAATGGAATGTTTCTGGATTTTCTTAGTCCATCATCTCTGTTGATCGAAAGTCAGAAGTCATGTCCAAGATCCACATTCATCATAGCCGGAGGAGGGTGACAAAATTAGGTGTCTACAGAATGCCCCTCTTTAGCCGAGGCTTGTGCCAATAGCCAAAGTGCAAAGAAAAGAATGACTAAATTTTGTCACCCGGAACATGTACTACCGTCATCTTGCTCATTTATGATGGAGTTAAAAAATGCAACAGATAATATCTCTCAACTTCTTTAGAGTTCTAGGACTTACTAGGGCTGTCGATTGTAGGAAAGGATTCGCTGCTCTTCCAATCCTACAAAAAAATGTTAGTACTTTGATCTTTGACTTTTCCTTAGCTGGGCTTCACATGTGCCAGTTCAGGGAATTTGGTCTCCAGGTTGGATTTTACGAACCAATCTGGACTATCTAGGACTGATGGTTACAAGGGAGGAATTCGCTACTCTTCCAATATTGTAATAGGAACAACATTTGATTCTTGGATTTTCCTTAGCTGGACTTCGCATGTGCCAGTTCAGGGAATGTGGTCTCTAGGCTAGGTTTTTTGAACCAATCTGGACTATCTAGGACCGATGGTTACTAGAGAGAAATTCGTTGCTCTTCCAATCTTATAACAAATAAAAACATTTGATTCTTGGATTTTCCTTAGCTCAACATCACATGTGCTCTTTCAGGGATTTGGTCTATGAGATCGGGTCACTTGGAGCCGATACAAAGAGAAAGGGCCCCTTGGGACGGGGTAAATGCAATTGGGTCATTTGGGGTTGGGTCAATGAAATTGTCTCTTCTTGATTTTCCCTTGACTTCTTGATTTTTGGTTCATTGATTTAGAACCTTGCTTTTACTATTGATCTTGCTTTTTGCTTTTTACCCTTGATTTGGAATCTTTCCTTTATCATTGATTTTACTTTTACCATTAATCTTGCTTTTTGTTTTTTACCTTGAATTTTGACCATGAGAAATTCTTTTACTCATTAATAAAATTTTGACCTTTACTTTCCTCTCTTTTTCATGTGATATAATAATTTGAATTTTACCTTCCTTTTGATTTTCACTTTCCATTTCTCATGTGAATAACTTTTACCTACCACATGAATTTGACTTTTACCTTCCTTTTGATTTTCACTTTCCATTTCTCATGTGAATAATTTTTACCTACCACATGAATTTGACTTTTACCTTTCTATTGATTTTCATTTTCCATATCTCATGTCAATATTTTTTACCTACCACATGAATTTGACTTTTACCTTCCTTTTGATTTTCACTTTCCATTTTTATGTGAATTTGAATTTCCAACTACCACATGAATTTTTACCTTCCCTTTGAACTTTTACTTACCATGTGACATAATTTGCAAGTACAACCAAAATAATTTCCAACTTTTACTATTTGGTAGTAAGAAACTTTGATTTGTACCTTGGGATTGGAATCTCAAAATTATTTTATTTATTTTTTATTATTATTCTTCTTCTTGATCCTTTCATATATTCCTTAGGATGGGAGGATTGCCACCTTGGAGAGCCAAGTTAGTTCCTATAAGCAGGAAATTGCGTAGCAGGATGCACTGATTCAGGACATGACATAGAGGTTGGAGCAGACTGGAGTAGCATCCGTGGGTTCCCCGGTACTCCATGGGGATGATTCAGAGTATGGTTCAGATGATGACTTTTGACCCATAGGGATTTGTTCCTGTATTTCCTGTAAACACAAACACATATATATTTTCATTTTTCTTTTTCCCTCCTCCTTGTTTGTTCATCATTTTATTTTAGCATCTTATGAATGAAAACATATCTTTGGTACAAAGAAAATATTTTCTTTTTTTCTTATTTTATTTGCTGTGTTTAGGCATAATCAATTCGATAACTCAAGTCAAAATTAGAATAATTGGGATAACACAAGAATCCAAATACTTCCTCATTCTATTACCAAGTGAATTACATGAAAGGGGGAACAATTTTCCTACCATAGATAGGATAGGTGAGTAACAAGGTGGGGAGACAACTCTTGAGGTGGGTGAAAGTTCACTAACTCCTCTAGGTCCGTCACCTTGAGCCATATTGTCAGCCAATGTATGTAGGCAAATAAAAGGATGTGTGAGTCTATCCCATCAACCTGACATAATTATAGCCAGGGGTCTTCATCAGAAAATTTTCTTGTGGCCTCCCTGGGCACCTCCATGCGATATCTTGCACAGTTCTTTCCTACAGGTACTTCTCCTAATTAGTGATAAGGTCAAATTCTGGAACTTCCCTCTTATCTTGGTAGCAAAGAGTTTTGAGTGGGCCTCCCTTTAATGGTTTGGTTAACTTTAGTTTCCCGAGGAGCCAAATCTGAAAAATAGCATGACTCCCTTGATAATGAACTAGTCCAAATCTGTGGCTATGACTTATGTCATCAAATCCCTTGAATGTTTTTGCAAGAACCATAGGGATGATGTCACCTCCTTTCTTCAACTATTTTACCACCTCAATTAGCACGGGTAGTGAACTACGCCCGGGAGTTTGGAGACCATAGCGAGCTATCATGTAAAGTAAATAAGCATCTTGTGATCTCTGTTGATGGATTCTTCCCATTGTTAGATATTGGATGAAGATCTGGGCCACTTTTAGAATTTCAATCTTCCCATACTTGACAAATTGCTTTACTTCCTCTTCTTTCCATCCGAAGAAGTCCTGAATTTCCTTTGACTGATCTTTCTTCAAAGATGGTTGAAATAACTTGCCTTTGGGTGGGGATAACATACAAACCCAAAATTCTTCGAGAGTTGGATAAATATAGGTTGGCATCCCAGTGTTGAGGCACCTACTGGAGTAACTAATGATGTTATTTCACACACTTGATCCGATCGAGGAATGACACATTCATGGATTCTAGCAATCTTGGTGCCCTCATGTTTATGTCCAAAGTCCATTTCCTCAATGTCTCATCCAACGAGCTTATGACTTTTCCTGAAACCGTCACAAACAAAAGAGATATAATGAATTATCAAAGCATTACGCATTAGCTAATAACCTTTACCACCATTGCATCAAGCTCTTTTTTTTTTTTTTTTGACTGATCAAGGGTGGGAAATAAACTGATGCTGGGTGGCGATTTTCTTTAGGGGGTGGAATCCTGGATAAGAGTTGATGGACCAATGGGTGGAGGATAGATACCTAATGACCTTTTATGCCAAATGGTGATTCTTGGGAGATAGAATCCTAGATAAGAAGTGACATACCAATGGGTGGATGACAGATACCTAATGGCCTTCCATGCCAAATGGTGATTTTTGGGGGACACAAACTATGATGATCTTTTAAGATACTTTGGTTATTAATCGAGGAACCAATTTATTGCCTTTAGATGGTTGAGACCGCACTTGCACATGTCAAGTTGCCTATGTATCCCTCGAAAGGAATCAAGTGTGACATAGTTCTGGCTCTTCATCCTTTCATACATAATATTTCTTGAGTTGATCTATGTTGACCAGTCTGGGTATTTCTTCACCATTGTGGTCTATGAGTTTCACATCTTTGCCTAGTAAAATCTCTTTGACGGTGAATGGGCCACTCCAGCTGGGCCTGAATTTTCCTCTTGGGTCATGAATTGGCGCTCGTTATTCTTGAAGAACAAGTTAATCCTCCTCTTTATTCTAGTTAAAGGCCTTGGCCATTTTCAATTGATATTTTTTTAGATTATCCATGGCTTTCATTCACCTTTCATCGATAAAATTGAGCTAGTCATGTCTGGTCTTCACCCTCTCCTTCAGGTAGCTGACTATGAAGGAGTACCCTTAGGGATGGTACCAAGATCTTCACAGGTAGAATTACCTCAACCCCATATACTAAAGAGAAAGGGGTTGCCCCTGTCGAGGATCGTACAGAAGTCTAGTATGCCCATAAGGCAAGGTGTAAGTTATTAGCCCAATCCTTATGTGTTGTTACCATTTTTTCTAGGCTGACTTTGATGTTCTTGTTGGCTGCTTCCATTGCCCCATTGGTCTACAACATATAAGTGGTAGAACGATGCCTTTTGATACTAAACTTTATACAAATTTATCGGTCTTGCCCTAGAAATGGGATCCCTGATTTGATATCAATTCTTGAGGTGCTTCATATCGAGAAATGATATTTTCTTAGATGAATTTTGCCACCTTAGCATATGTGAGGACCACATAGGACTGAGCTTCTACCCACTTGGTGAAATAATTAATGGCTACCAAAATGAACTCATAACCATTGGATGCTTTGGAGTTGACCTTTCTAATGATATCGATGCCCCAAGTGGAGAATGGCCAAGGTGAACAGAGCGAATATAGCTCGATTGGCAGGATATATATGATGTTAGAAAATATCTGACACTTGTAGCATTTCTTGACAAAGTCCATGTCTGCTTCCATTGTGTTCCAGTAATATCCCAGCTTGAGGATCTTCTTAGATAACATCTTAGCATTCATATGGGGTCCACAAAGACCTTGATGAATTTCTTCCATGATGGTTGTAGCTTGTTCCTCATCTACACATAACAACTATATTCCGTCATGGGATCTCTTGTATAATAGATCCTCTTGAAGAATAAACTCGGTGGCATATCTTCTTATAAACTTCGTTTCTCTATTAGTTTCTTCAACTGGGTACTTCCTTTCCTTGATGAAGTCCACTATATGAGTGAACCAAGACCAACCATCCATAGTGAGAGAGTTCACTGAATTCTGATAAATTGGCCTACTTCTTTGTTCCACTAAGAATGGTCAAACCCCAGCCGTAGGGTTGCATTCTACCATGGAACCCAAGGTTGCAAGGGCATCAACAAACCTGTTGTTATCTCTCTGGAAGTATTTGAATGAGATCTTCTCAAAGTGTCCAATCACCTCTTCCAGATGTTCTTGATATGGCTTCAACTTTTCATCTCTAGTTTTTCACTTTCCCTGTGTCTGACAGATGACAATGGATGAATCACCGTATACCTTGATCCTTTTTACCCTAATAGTCAAAGCAGTTTCGAGCCCCAAAGCACAAGCTTCATATTTGGCAATATTGTTGGTACATCGAGACGGAATGATGAAGGAAAATAAAGGCCTTCAGGAGTGACAAGCAATATTCTTGCACCACATCCCTTCTGGATGGCTGCTCCATCAAAGAATAGCTGCCATTCATTAACTGTGTCTTCTTCCTCTATTGTGGTGATTCCTTTATCGGGAAAGGCATCATCCAAGGATCTTCTATCTTCTGTGGGGTGGGCAGCCAAATGATAGGCTATGGCCTGCCTCTTGATAGATTTCTGAGTAACATAGGTGATGTCAAACTCTGATAGTAAAAGCAACCAATGGGTCATTCTTCTGGTTAGGGCTGGTTTCTCGAAGAGGTATTTGATGGGATCCATCCTTGAAATTAAGTGCACCAGATAGAAAACTATGTATTGATGTAACCTTTTTGTTGCCCAAATCAACGTAGCACAAGTTCTTTCCAAAGATGTATACCGTGTCTCATATTCTAGGAACTTCTTGCTAAGGTAGTATGTGGCATACTTTACCCCCTTTTCTATTTCCTTCTGTGCTAGCAAAGAGCCCATGGAATATTCTCCCACGGACAGATACAATAGAAGTGGTTCTCCTTCCACTGGCGGTGTCAATACTGGTGGTTTCAAAAGGTACTCCTTGATCTTGTCAAAGGCTTGTTGGCATTGGTCATTCCATTTCATGGGCTGATCCTTCTTTAGCAGCTTGAAAATTTGTTCACAGATTGTAGTCAACAGAGCTATGAATCTGCTAATATACTGGATGTGACCCAGAAATCCTCGTATTTGCTTCTCAGTTCGAGGTGTGGGAATTTCTTGAATTGCCTTGAATAGGGTCAAATTCAATGCCTCTCTCACTCTCACCAAGAATCCTAACAACTTTCCCACTGTTGCCTCAAATACACACTTCTGAGGGTTCAACTTCAACTGATACTTCTTGATTCTTTCAAAGAAACACCTTAGCACAAGAATATGCCCTTATCGATCTTTTGACCCTACTATCATGTCATCCACATAGACTTTCACATCTTTGTTTATCATGTCATGCAATATGGCCGTAGCAACTCTTTGATAAGTTGCCCCAACATTCTTTAGTCCAAAAGGCATCACCTTGTAACAATAGGTTCCACATGGAGTGTTGAAGGCAGTCTTCTCACGATCTTCTAGGTGCAAGCTTATTTGGTTGTATCCCGAGAATCCATCCATAAATGATAACAAAGCATGCCCCACCATATTATCCACCAATACATCAATGTAAGGTAATGGAAAGTCATCCTTAGGGCTCACTTTGTTAAGATCTCAGAAGTCCATGCACATTCGTACCTTGCCATCTTTCTTCGGTACTGGTACAATGTTGGCCAACCATAGGGGGTACTTCATCACTTATAGAAACCCTGCATTCCATTGCTTCACCACTTCTTCTCTGATCTTCTCACTCCATTCTAGCCGTATTCTTCAGAGCTTCTGCTTTACCGGCTTTGCCTCAAGGTAGGTCGATAGTCGATGCTGCACGATGTTGGGGTCAATACTAGGCATATCCTCATAAGATGAAGCAAAGACCACGGTGACTTCTTTTAGAAGACTAATCGTCTATTTTGCTTCTTCATCATCAAGGGGTAGTGCCAATTTTTACCTCTCGAAGGCATTGGTCAGTTCCTAGATTAATAAGTCGGGTATCCTCACGGATGGGTTAGGCTTTTTTTGGTTTACATTGTTTTATTGATTCTTGATATTTATTAAGATCATCATCAAAAAAAGGAGGCAAGTCATACTTGGAATCAAAAATTTCATTCATGAAAGAAGGAGTAACAGACTCGACATACAAGGTCTCTGAACTCTCATCGAGAGCGTAGGCCGACATGAAATCATAAACAATAGACTCCACTATAGACTTGATAACTGGCTTGATGCTTTTGCTAGGGATTTTCAGGCTGGTTGACTCAATAGCATGAGCAAACTGGAAGTTTTCTCTAATGCATGTCCAATTCAGGAGTGGTTTAGTGGTTTAATGGATGAGGAGTTGTGGTAAAGGGCCTTCTTCTCCTTCTGAAAAAGTTACTACCATTTCTTCAGTGGCGCAATGGTTCTTCTGGATAGGTGCCTATTTCTTCACGAATACCAGCTGGTCAATCTCATGCTCTCGAAAGCCAAACTTTTTGAGGGGTGAAGATTGGTGGAGACTGCTTAATCCTTTTTCTATAAAGTCCATCTTTTTTAACCTATTAAGGGATGCTATCCTGGTACCTCGGTCACATCTTCAACCATCTACACGAGCCTTCCCATTGCAGTTGGTTCAGGCACAATATATACAAACCATCATTCTCTGTGTCCTTCTTTGCCTCACATATGCACTTCTTCCTCTGAAAGGATGAGGCTAGAGCTCATGTAGCTCTCGGGCTCTTAGTTCTTATAGGAGGGAGCAAATGTAGCTTTTCAAATCAATGGGAAGCAGTAGACTCTAGGTGAGCCTTATCTTCTATTCCCATTCTCTTTTCAGGAGGACTCAAGGACTTGATGCCTCTTTTGATTGGATTAATGTTGTAGGGTCACCAGAGGAAGACCCAATCTCAATCAGTGTAATTTCTGCTATCCCGATGATACAACTATCTTGATCACTTTCTTTGACTAACATTTTCTATTGTTCCACTTCATGAGTCACCTAGTCGAACTCGTCTTGGAAATATACTTCAAATCTTGGTTGCATCTTTATGGCGGTTTCATCAAACCATGACTCCATATTTCTACAGAGATCTTCCTAGTCATCCTCAGCACTTTTTTCCCTTTGGTGGTCGAAGGAGTGTACCTGAGTCCATTCTTTCCTTTGTTCACTGCCAAACTAAGCTACTTTGGAACTCCTTGATGATATTTCCCTAGCCCCACGCCAAGAAAATATTGCATATTCTTCATCATCTGATTTACTGACAGACTCCAGATGCCTTCATAGTTAGCTGGGGTTTCCTCCTTTGGAACTTCTTTGGCAATGGTTGCGCAAGTTGTGTCTAATTCAAAACCACTTAATTGGACTTCTTGGTCTTGTTCTTCCCCATTTTCAATATTGGCTAAGGTATTGACCACTTGGGGATCCCCGGCTACTGTGATCTCCTTTCCTTCATGAATGAACTTCATTTTTCATCGAGACTAGAGGACACTACCTTCACATGATGCAACCAAGGCCTTCCCAAGAGCATGTTAAAAGCTATAAGTATATCAATAATTTGGAAATCAACATCAAACTTCACTAGGCTAATCTTTACGGCAAGGGTAAGGATGCCAAGGATCTTCCTCTTGGTATTGTCATATGCCCATATGGTTTGGGTAGTCTGCCTCATTTCTTCTAGGTTGATGCCAATACTCTTTGTCGATCTCAATGGTAGCACATTCAAAGCAGACCCGTTGTCAATAAGAACCTGGGGAACAACCTTGTCAAGATATTTTATCGTGATATGAAGAGCTTGATTGTGCTGGACCCCTTTGAGAAGCTATGAATCTAAGAACATCAAGGATTGCACCGCATCTGTTGCCCCAACTATATGTGCAAGATGTGCCGGATTTATCTCTACCTATACATTGGCGAGAGACTTCAAGACTGCTTCATGGTGTGTGGGGGATGCCATCAACAATCTCCAAATTGAGATATTCACTTGGGACTTCTTGAGTTGAGCCAAGACTAGGTTCTTTGGCTCTTTCTTCAAGCTACTAGTTGCGGCCTCATTAGCCCTTGACTGTTCAATTGCTAAAGCCTTGCCCTTATAGTCTTTTCCACTTCTAATTTCCATCACGTTGATAGGTTTCTTCACAATAATCCCTGTGGGATAACAATCTTCATCATCACTATTTGTTATGGTGATTATCCCTACCATGGGGTCATCCTCTTCTTCTGATTCTCCTTCCCTGCTTGGAGTGGGAAGTTGAGGCCCTCCACAAATATCCACAACCCTGGCTCATAATTTTTTTACTGCAAATTGGAATGCAGTGTCTACTGCCTCTGTGAATGTGTCGTCTGGCTCTATTTCCTCCAGATCATTCAACTGCTCATTGTAGTAATGATCACCGATAGTTACTTCACCCAGCATGTTGTCAATGTCTTCCACTCTTTCTTATATCCTCAATGTGTTTGAGTACACTTCACACAGCTTTTCTTCCATCTCTAATGTGGATTCAGGTTCATCCAGATTAACTTGCATTGGCTCTCTAGATTCTTCATCACTTTCTGAATCTGATGTAGAATCATCTCCTCCCAAACAGAGGGAAGGGTAAATGCCACCTGTCAAATCAGCTATTAGGTCATCACCACCGATAGCATAGACTGAGAAACATGTCTGGTGGTCTAGTGAGTAATATTTCAACTCATCATCATTATTATCATATCAAGGCCCTTGGTAGTCATCCCAATCTAGATACTCATCATCCTTTTGAGAATTAGAGTAATCTCTATCCTTCTCATCTTCATTCTTATCGTCATCATCGTCATCATCATCCTCCTCTTCATTGATTTCCCTCTCACTTGATTCTCCATCAGATTTCTCTTGACCATCAAATTCTCCTGTATCCAAACGCTCGTAGTATTTAGAGCTTATGGACCGAAAGATTTCCATAGGGTTGGTCTTGACATCACTGCCTCGATGTTGGACCAGTCTTGATTCATCATCCTCTGTGTCACTCCCTAAATGGATTAAGGAGGTGTGCTCTTTGATCAGTTTCCCTATGGCCAATGCGGTTATTACTCCGAGAAGATCACCTGTAACCTCTTTAATTACCTCTAGATTGTCTTCTGAAGATATAGTAGACTGAATTAGAGAAGTGGGATCACTCTCCTGGTCTTCCCCAATGCATTCACTGACCCTATTGATGAAGTCATCTTTAGGGAGTCTGGTAGCATAAGCATATCCTTCCAATCGTACCCGTCCGTCCATCCTTCTTTTGGGTTATATACCGAACCTTGAGAATGGGATTGGTATAAGGGTGATGAGGGATATAAAGTGAGATGGTATGAAGATGATGTAATGTGAGAGGTAGGATATGAAGATTAGGGATGATAGGATGAGGAGATTCCTTCTCCTTGATGGTGGGGGAAAGGTCGATGATAGAGCGGAGGCTGGTAATATGGTGAAGGCGGGAGGTATGGTGGAGGTTGGTAATATGGTATGGTGGATTCTTCTGTTAATGAGGAAGGATGAACAGTGGGAGTCCAATCTTCTAATTCCTTTCCTTTGGGGGTCCTCATGACTCTGGCCCTTTAACTCATGAGTTTTCTGTAAGTGCGGGCATTCATAGGGTTCTTTCGAGCTCTAGGTACAATGAGTTGAGTGGGGTCACTCTCTATGGCTTCTTCATCTAGATTGTTCATAGGATCGAGGAGTGGATTAGTGTTGACATTGGGAGGTAGCTTCACCTTGACCTTAATGGTTCCGTTGTCTACCAAGTCCTGAATTGCATGCTGCAAACCTAAACATCTTTCAGCATTGTACCCCTTCTGAGTGTGGTAAGCACAATATTCATGATCCCTATACCAAGCTGGAGGAGGGTTGCTGATCACACTTAGAGCCACTATCCCTAGCAATCCCTATTTCTTTAACTTCTCATACACTGTCGTCACGGGCATTCACAAATCAGAAAACTACCTTCTTAGATGAGGGGCCTTCTAGGAGGGTGCATCTGCTTGTATTATGAATGGCTGTGAAGAAGTGGCTGGTGAGACTGACTGCTGAACTACACTCACCGCATTAGTTTCCAAACCCTTTCCTCGTCTGACTCTAGTGTTCTTCTCTGCATCTTAGGAGGATCTTTGATACTAAGTTTCCCTTAGGATTCTGTATTGTACACGTGTGCCGGTGGCTATTAGGGCATCAAAAGTCTATAAATATTGATAGTAGAGGACATCATAAGGGCTTTGACAAGTTCTCTATCAACATCTCCACTTGCTCTACTTCTGAAGGCCGATCTACCATCATGGCAACCTTATCTCTAAACCTCATCAAGAAGGCGGTGAATCCTTCTCCAAGCTACTATCTCAATGTCTCAAGCTCTCGACGTTTCACATCCACTTCAGTATTATATGAGTACTGATTGGTGAAGACTTTCAACACTGTTGTCCAATTCTGAGTTTGGGATGACTCCAATTGTGTGAACTACCTTAGTGCTGGTCCTGATAGGGTTAGCATGAAGACTTACCCCATCTGGTTTTTTGTAAGCTACCACGACTTGGTGATACTAAGGAAGACTTTGAGATGAGCCTTGGGGTCTCCTAATCGATCGAACCTGTCGGTCTGCCACTTAAATTTCTCAGGAATCCTTACCTCGAAGAAGAAACTCATTGCATTTGAAACCACTATTTGGCTTTTCAAAATTTTCTTTGCTCACACATATTTTTTAATTTTTTCAATTGCTCCCTAACTTTCCTTTCTCTCTCCATTTCTGGAGGTTCCATTCGGACGTGTGTCATAAATTCCTCTTCTTCATATTCAATCACTACCCCAGGAGGAGGGACACTAGAATAAGCCCCACATTGACCATTTGGACGGGTAGGTGAAGATCCTCTTTGACTGGTTTGTCTGACTTGCTCTAGTTCTCCTGAGTCAACTTGGGAAGAGTTCCCATGATAACCTATAGCTCCATTCTGATCCACATCTCCCATAGCTGGTGCCGGCTCATTCCTGGGATCAACTCTGGGAGGGTTCTGAAGTGCATGCAATATCTGAGCTATCCCTCTCTTAACTATAGCCATTTCTGTCTATAAGGTCTCCATGGGACGGACCTAGACCTGTTTGAGTGATTCAAAGTCAAGTAGATCCATACTAACTAGGCTGTAATCACTTGGTAGTAGATAATCTCAGAGAGATGATGGAGGTGACACTGGATTTAGGCAAGTTAACCGATTACCCTGACGTGTCCAAAGGGACCGTAGAAATTCTTGAGGTGTGGAATTGTGCCTAAACCAAAAGTGGCTTA
The DNA here is from genome assembly GCF_013358625.1 of Macadamia integrifolia. Taxonomy (NCBI): domain Eukaryota; kingdom Viridiplantae; phylum Streptophyta; class Magnoliopsida; order Proteales; family Proteaceae; genus Macadamia; species Macadamia integrifolia. The sequence continues at coordinate 13,898,044 of NC_056567.1, forward strand.
TTTTAGGATTTTTGAAGTCCCAACCCCTTGTTCACACATTCACTAGATTAACAACCAATGATCCCTCTAAAGTTAGTCTGCTTAATGATAGGGGGTGGAGAGGGTTTGATGCCCCTGGTCCACCCAATGTCATAAATGGGAAGTTCATACCAATGGCTTGTCGAGAATATTCCCATAAGACATTCCATGTAATAAAATCATGCTTTCCTTGCTCTTTTTCCCACTAGGTGTCCTTCCTCCTGATTTTCTCAGGACTTCTTGGGACTTTACGTGATTCTGATGGGATTGCCCCTACATGTATTTCTTAAGGAGGAGGGACACCTTCTGTCCAAAACCCACTTAGGAAAGCAATTCTTTACAATGGGAATATAATGTAGGAACATTCCTTTTCAAGACTACAAACAAGTTCTACAGTTAGCTTCTGGCGCTCCTAGTTTCTTCATCTATTTTCTACATATTGCTGAGTATGCAATGGATGCAATAGAACCGACAACGCTTCCTTGACAGGATCTATATACACAAGGTACGTGATCCTTTTGATATACCCGTAGGTACGAGATCCAGGGGGTGACTTCCTTGCCTATTACTCGTGACTACACACGAGGTTAAGCAACCGGTCACGGGGTGGTAGAACTGTGAGTGATTGTGTACAAAAGTGTAATACGGGAATACCATTATCTGATCTCAGAATGTCATAAAGTGCACGGACCTCCTCGAGGTTGCTGGCATAATTACGAACATCCTCATCATTTAATAATACCCCACACCCTTGTACAAGGAGCAGGTATCATTTGCTCTCAGAGTACTCTCCATGACATGTGCTGACCTCCCCGAGGATGCGGGCATGACAGAGAGTCCCTTGCCAAATGATTTCACTTCGAGGACGATGCATAATGCAGTTAGAAAATATAATAACAAACATGGGGTTAGCCAGACATGTTTTCAAAACAATGTGGTGGAAAATGTTCTTGCATTTAAAAATATCATCTAGTATCAAAAGCTTGACATTTATCCCCAGTGGAGTTGCCACTGTGAGGGTAGTAGCCGGAGACGTCTCTCTCCTCTTTTGGGGTGGAAAAGGACTTGCATCCCATCCTCTCTCCTCTCTTTCTCTTTCATGTGAGGGGGGTGTGTCGTGTGTGCTTTCCTTGCGGGCCCCATACTACCATTTTGCCGCTTGATGATACTTGGTGGCCTATTTTGCAAGAGTGTGAAATTCATCACTCGAGACAGGGGTTTGATGATGGTCCAATACGAGGATCGGGATCATACAAATGGGGGTTTGGAGTCACCACCTAGGATTGTGGGCCTAGGACCTGGGGGTGGGCCCAATTCCTGAGAAAAGGGCCCAAAATTTGGTCTAGTACAGAGATTTAGGGTAAGTGTCAGGTTGTAGAATTGGGAAGGTGTTAGGCACCCAATCTATCCGGTTCGACCGGTCTTCCTACTAGATGCTTAAGAACGAACATTTTTCATAGTTATTACTATTCCATATGCATGGCTAAGTTATCACACATATAAACATTGACTGAATTTAAATTACTATATACACTAAAACAAGGTCTACATAAAGTCTACATGATGACTAGTTGGTTGAGAAACTATACCTAAACTTAACCCCTGTTTCGGGTCTAGAGGGGTGGGCCCCTGATTAGTACCGGCTCAGACTATATTTCATGTTCTCTTGGCTCAGGAGAAGATGGTCTTGACCTCCAACTTCCTTTTTTGAGAGACGTTGACTATGATGGTATTCGGGCAGGGTTCCGGCTAGGAACGGTTACTTTCGGATTTGGATTCGGATAGAGCTTCGGCTAGGGAAGGCTATTTCCGGGCTCAGGATGAGATGGCACTCTGGTAGAGCTTCCGCCAGGGATAGGCTAGGGGAGGGCTAGGCTGAGGTGGCACTTTGACAAAGCTTCCACTAGGAATGGCTATTTCTAGAAAGATTCCAAGGGCACTCGGACAGAGCTTCCACTAGGAACTGCTATTTTTGGAAAGAAAGGGATTGACCTAAAAATGGATTGAAGATCCCCAAAGCCCTAAAGAACACTTTGAAGATCCGAATAGAAGTTAAGATCTTGACAAAGATCTCTTCATAGACCCGAAGAACCTCATAGGGGGAGGGATTTCTATTTCTGGTAAAAACAAAGAACACTCAAAGGGGGGAGGCTAAGAACATACTATTTTTGGAAAAACTGGATTGGGCTAAAAACTTGGATTGAAAATCTTTAAAGTCTGGAAGACCACTTCGAAGATCCGAACAAGATTTTGGGTCTTGAAGAAGATCACTCCGAAGACCCAAAAAAATCAAAAGGGGGTGGGGTGGAGGAGAGAGGGCTTCACTACTATGGAGTGAGGTGGGATTGTTTGGTGTGTAAAATCCAGAGGGGGGATATTTATAGAATTTTCAGGCCAATGGGGAGGAGGGAGAATTTTTAACCAATGGACAAAAGAGGTTTTTGGACTAAAGTGGGTGAAGAGGGCTTTTATCCAATGGTTAAAAGGGGTTTTTGGACTAAAATGGGTGAAGAGGGCTTTTATCCAATGGGTAAAAGGGGTTTTTTTGAGAGAGGGAATTCTTAGCCAAAAAGTGGGTTTATGGTCTCAAGTACTAGGCCAGTGGAATACCAATCCCGGCCATTGACGGTGGTGCACAAGATTGGGCCGAAGTGCGTGGGGCAAGGCTAGCATGGGGGGACAGGTAATGTGTACAGGGTGCGTGGGCAGTGGCATTAGTGTGCGACACATGGCAAGCTGGAAGTGGAATTGGTGTGCGGCACATGGCACACGGGTAGCATACGTGTGTAGCACATAGCATGTGGGGCAGCACGCACATGGGCATAGGCAGCAGCAAGGGCATGGGCTAGGTAGCAGCAAGCACAAGCACGGGTTCTAGCCAGTGGGGACGCTAGTAGCAGTCTGTGGGCATGTAGGATGTAGCCAGTGGGGGCACTGGTAATAGCCTACAGGCATGTAGGCTATAGCCAGTGGGTGCGCAGGAAGGGTCATACGGGGCACAGGTTGCATCATGCGAGGGTGAGGGTTGGGTCTTACAGGGGCCCACACGTGAGGCTGTACAGGCTGGTTGGGTAGCAGGCATGCGCTAGGCTACTCCAGCGCGCAGCATACTTGCAGGCTGGCCTACTGGCCAGTATGCGCAACATGCAGCACAATGCCCGTGATCCTAGATTTTTCTGGCGACAATCACGGGAGATCTGACAGTCCGATTTTGACGTGCCATATATCGTCGGAATCATAATTCCAAGCACTATCCATCTGTATAGTCATCTTGATCAGATTCCTTCGTATATAAAAAGTCAAAATTGGACCCTCTTCTCTCCCTTATGGGGTTCTAGGGTTTTCAGGTAGTGGAATGTTTCTGGGTTTTCTTAGTCCATCATCTCTGTTGATTGGAAGTCAGAAGTCACGTCCAAGATCCACATTTCATTATAGCTAGAGGAGGGTGACAAAATTGGGTGTCTACACTGTTCTGCTGTGAAGTTATCTCTATACCGGTCCTTAATGGAGTTGGCTACTTGGACCACCTTAGCATATGTCTCTAATTTCAACAAAACCATTTTTGAATTGATACTTGGCCTCAACCCCTTTTCAAATTTCTTAGCTTTAGCCCAACCACTCTGGATATGCTTCGGGGAAAAGTAGAATAGCTCCTCGAAGTGTTGCTGGTATTCGAGCATAGAGCAGGCAGGACCCTTGTACTAAGTGTGAAAACTCACTTTCTCTCCGATCTCTAAAGCTCTCTGGGAATTAGTTCCCAAAGAACGTCTCTTTGAAGTCTTCCCAAGTGGGGTTCAAGTTGGCTACCATCAGAATGGGTTCAGTAGCTCTCTACCAAGCATCTGCCTCATTCTGTTGTTGATAGCCCACACACAGTATCTTTTTCTCATCGGTATCACACCCTGCCCCAAATATAGCTAAGGTATGCGGCACTGGATTCTTAATCCAGTCAGCCTAATTATACCCAGGATCACAGATGCAATATAGTAACCAAAACCTACCTTATGAATCAACTACTAAATCAAAGTATGCATATAAAATTCATAAAACATAAATAAGTGTGGTGACCAGACTACTATGATATCAAATGTTATAATTACAGATCCATTAATCCATTCACAAGTAATACGAATAATTACAACCTTACAACAATTTTGCAATAATACATCCTGTACAACATTACTTTTATCATCTGTCCTGGCAAGTGTCCATCAATTACACCTGCATGTCCAGACTATCTCTACCTTGCCAAAGCTCCAATTTTAATATCTAAAAAGAAGATATCAATGGGCGTGACCTACACAGCTCAGTCACGCATGCAAGCACACACATACAAATCATGAATGCTAACACCAGCTCACAATATCATTCCATATACTCCACATGCAAGATCCACATGATTCCTTTATTAATCTATAAATTTCCATTCTAATTACTAAGTCTCAATACCTATGGGTATAAGTGCTATAAACAACGTAAGTGGCATTCCTTACCCTATACATTACGCCTCAGGAACACATGCTCATTGTAAGTAGGCGTCAGCTAGTCTCGGTTAGAGCCTCGATCCCCCAACTAATCCCCAAATAGTAATCCCTAACAACATGGTCCCGGTCAGAACCTCGGTCCCCCATGTGTCCGACAGCCATATGTACAGTATGTCGTACTATGCTGTGCTCTCAAGATATTATATGTTGAATTTGGTCATAGTAGTCCTCCACGACCTACCACCGAATGTGATTAGCCAATACCTCATCCCCTATTCACAAGTGGTTATAGCACTAGGGACGTAAGCCTAACCATATGCATCTCCATGCATCCAACACAATCATAACATTTCATCACATTCAACTGTAGCCATAGATGTAAGACTGACCTCTGAGCCCACGGTTCCGGATAGAACCTCGGCCACACCTTGCCACAGATCGTCAATATTACATTTACTACCATCCACTATCACAATAGCATCCACAAATCTCGATCACATCCAAGTGGGTAAAACATGCATTATGTGAAATTACATAATTTTATATAAAATAAATCCATAACATAGAATTTCACTACACCCACATGTGCAAGCGAAACTAAAACATAGAAGAAACACTCCGTAAAATAAACCAAATACCCACTCACCTGATTTTCCTAAATCTGGTGTCCTTTTGATAAATTCCCGATCACGCCTATCCTCACCAGGTACATTGCAGGTTCTTAAGTAAACATTTTACATTTTAGTTAAATTTCCTTAGTATTAAACTTTTATAATCTTATTTCACAAATCTCATTTGGATCTGTATTCTAGAATCCTTACTATATTGATAAGGAGCACACTAGCCTTAGGTCAATATTCCATTCTAGTTGACTAAACTAACATTACAATCCAGTTCCAGGGTGTTTATATATTTCATTTATCCAACTGACACAGTCACTAGGCACATTCTTAGTATACTGGATTGGATCCATATGCAATTAATTTGTATTTACCCTACTGAGCATGTGTGTACTGCCCTTGGCTCAAACAACCCCAAGCACAGTTAGGGACATTATTATTATTTCACAACCCCATACCTTGCACAAAATTTGCTTCCCCTACTTGAGGTTATAAATCCTATCTTTACATTGTATAACCCTTACGCGGCAGGTTTGGCCACACACACAAAGGCCACGAACCATTTGCATTAAAATATCCCTAACAGCCCTATTTTGTCAAGCCCTAACCGGCTGGCCAGTTAGCCTAGCAGAATAAGCTTTTACAGCCCAATAGCCCCACCTCTTCTAGGCATAGTTGTGCCAGGTAGTTCCAGCACCTACATTATAGTTCACCCTCTTCATTTTAAACTTTTATACCTTAGAAACTAGTTTCCCAATTCAATTTGGGTCTCTGAGCACTGTCTTGGGTCAATTTGGTTCTCAATTTACCCAATTTGCTCCCTGAGAGGGTCAACTAAGATTTCTGCTTGTCCCTAGGTACAATTGGAATCATGCAGGGATCAATCCCATCTTCATTTACCATTAATTGCACTCGATTGGGGAAAGCCTATGGTTTAGGGTTTCTGGGATAACCCTATAGTTAATTGGGTTCCAACTGGGGTCTAGAAGTTGGAGCTTTTGCTATGGGAGACTATTCTGGGTTCCCACAGGCAATTCATAATTTCCAATTTCAGATTTGCACTACCCTTACCCCTAACCCATTCTGACCTCAGTGGAATTCACAAATAGGGTTATAGTTTTACCTTCTCAGTAGGTTTTGGGTGTGTAGAAGGATCCACCATCAATTGTGTAGCCAGAGTTTCAGGTCCTGGGTTGGGTCAGCATCACAGCAGCATGTGGATGTATGCCGCAACAAGAGCCACAACACCATCAGTAGCTATAGGGGATGGTCGTAGCCTCCTGGCAGCAACCCCCTTCCTTTTCTTTTTCTCTTTTCCATCCTTCCTTCTCTTCTCTTTTCTTTCTTCTTTTCTTCTCTGTTTCTTTTATGTTCTCAGCAACAGAAGGAGAGAAACAGCTGACTCTCACCCCCTTTTAAGCTAAACAGACCTTAGGGTCTGTTTGGAAAATAACTTTTCATAGAAAAATCTATTTTCCTTAGTGTTTAAAATTGAATAACTAATTGTGGGGTAATGGGCTTGATATGAAGTTTGTTGCATTACAACCCTCTAACATATCCCTACACATGGTAGAAAATGGGTGGAATGACCCCTCAAAGTAATGGGCCCACAAAGGAAAAAATACCATTTTTGGACATTCTGCTAGCACAGCCAGTTGGTTAGCCAGGGCCTATCCCACTTGTTACCCTTTTTGGCTTCCCTGCTGTCCTCTCTTCAGCCTATCATATCCTATCATGTGTGGAACCTTCTCCACACCTAAAATCAATCTATTCCCCTTTCTTTCCATCACTTTCACTTTTCTCCCCATTCTCATCATTATCTTTTAGCTTCTGACTATGATTCACTACTATCACTTTCAAGACTAAGGGAGTTCTGAACTTAGGATGTTATAATTTCTCCCATCAAAAAAATTTTATCCACGAAATTTATGAGGATGTTTACTTCCAAAATTATTTGAATCTGATATCACAACTTTTCTCTGATTAAATCTTTATGAATTACAAAAGAAATTATTTGTATATTCCTTCAAAACCTGATTTCCAATATTCATATTCTTAAATTTCCTTTATAAATCCTTTAGCCTACTTGTAAATCCACAATTACTCATTTGTACCTTTAATCGGCATTCCTCAAAAATTTTTATCTAATTTAAAGTCTTCCAGCCTTACATCTTAATCTCACCAAATAGCTGAAACAGTTATAACACTTATTCATATCAACATCTAAAAACTCCATTTATAATATTTTTTTTTAAACATGCCTTTGATCATTCCTCCAAATTCTTATCATGTGAAACTCTTCAAGACTTATGAAATTTCACGTAATATTAAAGATCTTCTAGAGTGCTCTAGTACGCCAATCCAATTCATTTCTTACGTTGACCTTGAATACTAGGCCCATGTCAATTCATGTATACCAATCCATCTATATTCATATACTTTGTGGAGTATGGGATCCAACTCTACCTATAAATATTACCATTCAATCATACTCTTTTCTCTCTCACACTTCTTCTTTTCATTCAAATTTTTTTTTATTTATCCATAAAACTCTTATTTCACATGCTCTTAACTTTCATGTGTCTCAGGTATAGATTATTCTTCCCATTGCAACACTATATATCATATTACTTTACATTATCAGCAGTTATACCTTCATTATTCCATATTAAGAATTTCAAAATTACAAATGTCCTCCATACCTCTTTTAACGGACTTCGTTGGAATTGATTTTACTGTATCTGATTTTTGGTAAATTAAGTCCCCATATTCATTCTTAGATCATTTCCCTGAATTCACTATCAATTCCTACCTTTATTTGACACTTAGTTATTATCTCCATTCTAGTTGTACATATTCATCCACTTGTCGACATACACCATGAAGCATAAGATCTGATCTTTCCAAATCTTACCTATGGCACTGTTCTTTCCCTTATAATATAACATTACATTATCAGGATTTGTATTCCATTCCTTCATGTTAAACTGTCCAACTTTCCTGAATCCTCAGTAACTCCTTTGTCTATTTCCAATGAATCTAATTTAAGGGAAAATAAGTCCTCACATTCCTTTTCAATTTCTTAGACTCATAGAAAGCTATATTAGGCACTAATTGCCCTATTAGGCCCTACATAACCTGCTTTGAAAATCCCAAGCTTACTAGATCATTCTAGCTTAACCGGCGGGAGACAACCGAGGAGAGAGATCCACGACTGGCCGGCCGATTTGCCAATGTTTACTGTACTTATACAATACCCGAGAGTGATTTTAACCACTCTCAGGTATTCATTTCTCACTCCACACACATCGATCTGCCGCTATAATCCAAACTAAGCTTCCTCAAACTATTTCCCATCAATTTCCTTGCTTAGCTTTGCCCCAGGTACGCTTATTCGCTAATATTTACCACTATTAGTTTTACTTTTCACTTTTAAGGAAATTTTCTGACCTAGGTAGCCTTCTCTGTAATTCTCATTATTTTATGCAATTTCTTGCTTTTTTTGCAATCCTTTTATCAGATCTTGTTGTATTTACTTGTTGCATTGTATTTCCTTGATTTGTTGTGGTTCTCTAGGACATCATGACTACAAATAGAGTTACCCATAGCAAAGTGGCCACAATTCCCATTGGGCAAATGTCTATGGATGAAAGCTACAATACGATTTGGTTCCGAACTCCTATCGACCAAGCTAATTGGGTCCACTTCATGTCCCAGCCTCGGATCGTAGAACGACCTATCATCACTCATGATCTTCGAGCATTCAAGGTAAAGGAGAGGTTTGAGGCCTTGGGTTGGGAGGCTATTTTGAAAGTGGAAGAAGATGTGCATCCAAGGATGGTTAGGGGATTCTACTGCAATTTAACCAGCAAACACTTGAGCAACGGAGAATACAATATTGCTAGCCGTGTACGTGGTAGGGACATCTCCCTAACTACTGCCGAATTCAGACGAAGCATCAGGATATCCAATGAGGGAAACCAAACTTATTGCCCTCCCATAACTACTTTGCATGGATTCTTCAAGGATACGGAGATTGATTTGCTAATGGTTGTAGTCACAGAGGGTGGTGAGGCCAACTGGGCCAGGATAGCAAATTGGAAGCCTTCCCTTAAGGTGTTGTGCAAAATTGTACAGTACAACATTCTCCTTGTTAGCGGCCATTTCAGCGAGGTATCTTTGATGTAGGCTTACACAGCCTTTTGTATCTATTTAGGGGAGCGGATTAGTTTGCCTTATTTGATGTTGAGGCATATGGTGCACCGGGCTTATCACCCCGCTGATGGTCATTTGTTCTATAATAGAAGTTTGACCAACCTATTCAAGCACATGTGACTCTGTTTAGTGGGTGAAGAGAAAAGAGATTCTCATACCATTCCTTTTGATAGGGCCATTTTGGAGAAGATGCAACTCCATGAGTATGTAGTCAGTGATGAGGATGAGGCACCTACAGCTGAGGAGGAGTCAGGGGACCATGAAGTTGATGATCTGCATAGGAGGGAGGATGAGTAGCATGAAGAGGAAGTACAATATAGGGATGAGGAAATACACATGGAGGAGGTCCATGAGGTGCAGGAGAGAGTGATACCACAGAGAGATGAGGGAGATGTACCACACAGGGTTGGGGAGCAGCAAGAGGATCCCCTTAGAGAATTCCATATCAGTGATGTGGACATGGTTCTCAATGGATTCACGCTGGCTGATATTGACAGCCTAGAGGCACAGCTTCCCCGTGCTCTAGAGGAGAGTAGTCATGGCACCATCTTGACTAAGGGTATTCCCCAAACCTCACAGACCACTCATGTTCCTTCTCAGCTTCCCTTTGTGCTAGCACCAGAGTCTACCTAGCCCACTGCTCAGACTAGAGGTAAATCTTATTCTTTGTTTTCATTAATATCTTATTTGTTAATTTAAATCATTGCCTTATCCCTTTTTAACTATTATTTTCTTCTATGGCTCAAATGCCCCGACTCTACAGACTGTGATGGACTTCATGGAGAAGGGTTTCACTCAGATTGCCACCAGTTTAGGTCTGCTGACATCCCGAATTGACACTTTGAGCTCCAAGGTGGAGATAGTAGAAACTGCTCTAGATGGATGGGCGGAGTGCTTGAGCATTCCACCAATACAAACCTCCCTGCTACCGATCACTCGTACAACATCAATGGGATGCGGCTTCCCCTAATCGTCAACAGCAGTCTCAGCAGTAGATCTCAATTTTCGTGACTGATTCCAGCCTTTTTGTTGTTTTGCTAACAAACTTAGATCAGTGTTCTAAAGTAGTTTGGATTGTACTTATCATTTGCCATTTTCTTTACTTTTTTTTTTTTTTAACATTTCGGATGTATTGTCACACCTTGCCTTCTAAAGGCCAAGGCATGCGGCACTGGACCTCACCGCTTCCAATTAGCCTGTTTCCCTAGAATCTAAACTCAGGGTTGCTCATAACACTACAACACACATCTATGAATTAGAGTTTGTAGAGATATACATAGCCCATTTACAGAATATAATACATCGTTCCAATGTCACTAAGTGATACTTTTTAGATTGCAGTTATCCAAAAGAATATAAACATAATATATTACATTCCTCTCAAAACAATATTTACACAAAAGTATAACATCTCCCAAGTATTGTAACATCAGAGTGCTCTCCAAAAGAAATATGTATAGAAAAAGAATGTCAGTACAAGTCAATCTACTTCTCACAAGTACTGGCCTCCATAGGCACAGTTGGTTCCATGTTGGGCTTCATCCTCTAGAAAATAGGCCAAGTGATCCATGGCCACTGTCTCATAATCTGGGCTGGAATTCAACAGAATACTAGTCTCGACATCTAGAAGAAGTAAATAAAGGGGGGTGAGCACGTTATGCTCAGTAAGGGGTGGGGGACGCAAGCACACACAATACAAATGATGCAATGCATGCTCCACGCAGTTAAATGATGCTCATGAATTCATTTATTATTACACTACTTCCTAGTCCATTACTAAGTCTGATAAATATGGGTATAGTGCTACGAAACGTAGTGGCATTCCCTACCTTATTCGCTAGGCCTTAGGAATATAAGCTCGTTGCAGGTACGAGTAAGCCAGTCCCACTTAGGGCCTCAGTCCCCCGGCTAATCCCTAGGTTAGTAACCCTGAGTAGTCAAGCATACAATACGTTGTATCTTGCATTCATCCATCTCAGAGTACAGTATGTTGTACAAAAGAAAGTGTACTACTGATCAGGCAGTCACTTATATCGGGATTAGTCAGTACCTATCCCCCTATTGACAAGGCATTGTAGCACTTAGGGTGGTGATACCTAACCCAGAATTTCTACATGATGCACAGCCATTCATCACATATACACCAATCTTTGGGCACCTGCCAGTGACAAATCTTAGCTATCTTACCTTTCTCCACTCGAGTCCACCATGATAAAAATTACCAAAATGATGAGTATGATGCAAACATCATTATGCATGAGTTCAAGAATACGGGCACAAATTAAAATAAAAGAAACACTACATAAAAATATCAAAGCACCCACTCACCTTGGTGTCCAAGGTTATAAAATCTCCCTTCTAGATTGGGTAGGTTTCCACATAGCAAATTAGATTCCCTATTCCATAACATACTTCAATGTATCAATTATATAATTAAAATCCTAATTTTGTTTAGATTAAATGGGGTTATCCCTATTCCCAACCTTTCTGACTAGTTTCCAATCCAGGCACATCCCACTCATTTATGTAATTTCCTAGAATTCAAATGAATATTAAGGCCATCATTTAGGGTCATATCATCCCCTTTACATGTGTATTACAGGTCTTCAATATACTTGAGGAGTCAAAGGTCAAAATAGTAGCCTTTCAGGCTTCTGGAAGCCTAACCAGCTAGAGACAATAAGGACAACCGGCTGGCTGGTTGACTCCCCCCAGTTACCCCAATTTTATAGATGTCATGGTGATTCTGGTCCTAACCCCCTACCTGAAGTCCAAATTGGTCATAGCACACTTAAAGTCCTCGATTTAAGCCTTCTATTGACCCATGTATTGGTTCTAATTATTAAGCTTCAAAATTGTGAAATCCAATTCTGCAGAATTTCAGAATATAACCTAGAATTAAGGAGTTCTGCAGAATTGAGTTTCTTTTCCCCTTGTATCTTCTTGATTGAAGCTAGGTATAAATCAGGAACAATAATTTCTATCAATTTTTTCTTGTACACAATTCCTATGTAAAGAGGTTAATAAAATCTTGTTAACGAGTCCCAATTCCATCATCAATTAAAACTCTATTCTAAGGTATTTTGTAAACTTTCCCTTGGTAAGTCTTGATTCAGCCCCAATTCATATCTGGGCTATTAAAATTGTTGAAACCCTATATTCCAGGGTTTAGTTTGGGTCAAGGTTCGATCAGTTGGGTCCCTAGCAGCCCACAAGAATTAGGGTTTTCTCTCCACGGCAACTACACAAGACATAGAGAGTTCTTGGCTGCTCCCATTTGGCAAAAACCCTAACCCTAGCTTCCCTATTGCTGTAAAATTACTTCTCTAACCCTAGTATAGCAGTACGAGCCTTACCTGGCTACATGCTTGGTCCAATAATTCCCTTAGATAGGTAAGCTTCCTCTTTATCTCTTTCACTCTCTCTCTCTCTCTCTCTCTCTCTCTCTCTCTCTCTCTCTCTCTCTCTCTCTCTCTCTCTCTCTCTCTCTCTCTCTCTCTCTCTCTCTCTCTCTCTCTCCTTTCTCCTCTCTTTCTTTTACTATTACACAAGGTAGTCCAAAATGAGCATTTGGTGGGCCCTTCCCCCCTCTTCATATCACTTTCCACCAACTTGGGTAATGGCATGTTTTGGTGGAACCTATATATATTTATATATATATATATATTCTTAATAACTTTAAAGTCTTAACTTTCCATTGAAATATGGTAAAATTAAATATAAGCCTCTTCACCCAGGGTCAGATTGGGGATTTCACATGGCTGAGATGTGGGTCCTAATGCTCATATATAAAACCCAGAAATTGTATTCAACTAGACAAATTGGCTGGCCGGTTAGCCTCAAGGCTCTCCTGCCGGTTGTGTCAAAATAGTCCTCTCATTGGTCTATACCCCTCCTTTCTATATTTAACCCCTTATAGGTTGAAAATTACTTGTCCACCCACACTTCTTAGTGGCCTCTCCAACAATGTTGATAGGCTGAACAGGAGCAAGTAGGATCCCTCCTACCCTCTTAGCACTCGACGGTAGCCAACTAAGCCAATACTGGTTTCCTTTGCTCTGGCTTCTTTCCTGTACACAAGTAGGGTGTGAGATCAAATTAGGGCATTACAATTTCCCCCCTCCTTATAAAAATTTCATCCTCGAAATCTATGGGATGTACCTGATAAACCAAACAACTTAGAATATCTCTCCTTCACCTCATCTTCTATCTCCTATGAGGCTTCTTGCCCCGAGTGGTTCTTCCACTTGATCTTCACATAAGGTATGGTACGGTTCCAAAGCTGATATTCTTTCCTATCAAAGATTCCTTCAGGTTGCTCTTCGTAACTCAGATTATCATTTATGTCCAATGACTCCACGGTAGGCAATACATGTGAAGGATCCCGAACATACTTTTTCAACATAGACACATGAAAAACATTATAAAATCTTTACAATTCTAGAGGTAATGCCAACTTGTAAGCTATCTGGCCAATCAGATCCAGAATCTCAATGGGTCCCACATATCTAGGACTCCATTTTTCTCTCTTCCCAGACCTCTTGACACCTATGACTGGTGAAATTTTCAAAAAGACCTTATCACCTACATTAAACTCCAGTGACTTTCTTCTCTTATCTGCATAGTTCTTTTTTCTAGAATAATCTTCCTTTATTCTTTCTCTGATCATATCTACCTTTTCACTAGTAGTATAAATCAATTTTGGCCCTAGAATTCTTCTTTCTCCAACTTCATCCCAATACAATGGGGTCATGCATTTCTTTCCATATAAAGCTTCAAATGGTGCCATTCCAATAGTTGTTTGATAACTATTGTTATATGCAAACTCAATCAATGGCACGTGCTCATTCCAACTGTAACTCATATCTATAGCACAGACTCTCAACATATCTTCTAAGATTTGAATTGTTCTTTTTGACTAACCATTAGTCTGAGGATGAAATGTTGTGCTGAGACTCAATTTGGTCCCCATTTCCTTCTGTACATTTTCCCAGAATTTAAAGGTAAAAACCAGGAATTATGATCAGAAATGATATTGACAGGCACACCATGATATCTCACAATATTATCAACATACAATTGTGTTAATTTCTCCATAGAATGAGACATCTTTATAGGTATAAAATGTGCTACCTTTGTTAACCTATCAACAATCACCCAAATAGTATCATTTCCATTCCTGGTTCTTGGTAGCTGTAAGGGTAGCGGCCGAAAAAATGATGAGATCTCCCTCTTCCCTTGGAGGGGTAAAAAAAGACTCGCATTCATTCTGTCACCTCTCCTCTCTTTCTCTTTCATGAGGGAGGGTTTTGTCGTGTGTGCTTACCCCACGGGCCCTGCACTGTCGTATCGTCGCTCAGAGATACGTGGAGGCCTATTTCACAAGTTGTAAAGTTCATCATTTGAGACAGGGATTTGATGAAGGTCCAATACGGGGATCGAGATCATGCAAAAAGGTTTGGAGTCGCCACCTAGGGTTATGGGCCTAGGACTCGGGGGTGGGCCCAATTCTTAAGTAAAGGGCCTGAAAGTTGGTTTGGTCCAGAGATTTAGGGTAAGTGTCAGGTTGTAGAATTGGAAAGGTGTTAGGCATCCAATCTACCCGGTTCAACCGATCTTTCTACTAGATGCTTAAGAACGAATATTTCCACCATTATTCCTATTTCGGATGCATTGCTAAGTTATCACACATATTTACATTGACTGAATTTAAATGGCTATGTACACTAAAACAAGTTCTATATAAAGTCTACATTATGCTAATTCTATTGAGAAGTTATACCTGAGCTTGACCCCTGTTTCGAGTCAAGAGGGGTTCCACCCCTGGATGATGCTAGTACAAACTTTCTTGTGGATTCTCTTGGCTCAAGGGAAGATGGTGTTAACCTCCAACTTCCTTTCTTGTGAGATGTGGACTATGATAATATTTGGGTAGAGTTCTGGCTAGGAACGGTTACTTTCGGTTTTGAATTCGGACAAAGCTTTGGCTAGGGAAAGCTATTTCTAGGCTTAGGCTGAGGTGGTATTTGGACAGAGCTTCCACTAGGGATGGGCTACTTCTAGGTTTTGACTGAGGTGGCACTCGGACAGGGGATAGGATATAGGAAGGCTAGGCTAAGGTGGCACTCTGACAGAGCTTCTACTGGGGTTAGGCTATGGGAGGGCTAGGCTGAGGTGGCACTCCGGCAGAGCTTCCATTAGGGATAGGCTATGGGAGGGCTAGACTGAGTTGGCACTCAGATAGAGCTTCCGCTGGGGATCGACTATGGGAGGGCTAGGCTAAGGCGGCACTCGGACAAAGCTTCTACTAGGGATGGACTATCGGAGGGCTAGGCTGAGGTGGCACTCGGACAGAGTATCCGCTAGGGATAGGCCATGGAAGGGCTAGGAGGAAAATTTTTCTAAAAATATCACTCAAAGAAAGCAAAGGATTGAAGAGTCCCGAAGGCCTGAAGAACACTTTGGATCTTACGAAGATCTCTCCAAAGACTTAGAAAACCTTAAAGGGGGAGGAAGGAGAGGGCAAAGCTTCTCTACTATGGGTTGTTGTGTGATATCTTGGTGTGTAAAATCAAAGGGAGGGGGCTATTTATAGAATTTTTGGACCAATAGGGAGGAGAGAGAAAATTCCTTAACCAATGGTAGTAAAAAGTAATTTTTTTAAATCAATGGGGTGAAAGTAAGAAATTTTGGACCAATGGGGTGGAGAGTAATTTTCTATAGCCAATAGGGTGAAAGATATTTTTTTTGGACTAATCATGTAAAAAGATTCTTTTTTGGACCAATGTGAGGCCACGGTGTAGGATATGCTAGTTGGGCGGTGTAGGGTACACAGGTGGGTGAAGAGGGAATTCCTTCTCCAAATTGATCATTGGAAGAGGGATTCTAATCACTGACGGGAGTGGCGGAGGTTTTGGTAGGGGTGCAAGAGGTTCAATAGAGGTGTTGGAGGTCCAGCAGGGATGCTAGATTTCCAGTAGGGGTGCTTGAGCTCCAACAAGGGCACTAGAGCTCCAACAGTGGTGCTGGAACTCTAGCATGGGTATTGAAACTCTAGCATGGGTATTGGGGCTCCGATATGGGTGCTAGAGCTTTGACATAGGTGTTGAGACTCCGATATGGGTGTTGGGACTCTGATATGGGTGTCAGGACAAAGTCGAGTATGCACGAGGCTTGGTCTGGTATGCGCGGGGCTTGGCCGAGTACACGTGGGGTTTGGCCAAGTGTACATGGGTCATGGTTGGGTGCATACGGGACTTAGTTGAGTGTACACAGGGCTTGGTTGGGTGCACGCGGGGCTTGGCCGAGTGCACAGGGGGCTCGCATGGGCAAGGTTTAGGCACTTAAGGCACAACATGGGTGCTCGCATGGGCGGGGTTTGGGCACTCAAGGGGCAATTTCTGGGAGTGATTGTGGAAGATCCAATGGTCCAATTTTGACATACCATATATCGTTGGAATTATAATTTCAAGTATACGTCTATGTGTTCACTTTAACTGGATTCCTTTGTATATGGAATGTCATAATTGGACCCTTCTTTTCTCTCACACGGGTTTTCTGGGAATTTTGGGTAAGTATGGAATGCTTTTGGGTTGGGTTACCTCAGTCAATTATCATCTCTATCGATCGAAAGTGAGAGGTCATGTCTAAGATCCATAAGTCATCATAGCTAGAGAAAGGTGACAAAATTGGGTGTTTACAGAATGCACCTCTTTGGCTAAGGCCTGTGCCAATAGCTGAAGGGCAAAGAAAAGAACTACCACATTTTGTCACCGGGAGCATGTACTGCTGTCATCTTGCTTATCAATGATGGAGTTGAAAATGTAACAAGTAATATCTCTTAACTACTTTGAAGTTTAGGACTTACTTGGGCCGTCGATTGTAGGAAAGAAATTCACTACTCTTCAAATCTTGCAAAAGATGTTAGTACTTTAATCTTTGGATTTTCCTTGGCTGGGCTTTACATGTGCCGATATAGGAATTTGGTCTCCAGGCTAGGTCTTTTGAGCCAATCTGAATTATCTGGGACCATCGGTTACAAGAAAGAAATCCGTTGCTCTTCCAATCTTGCAACAGGCTAAAATATTTGATTCTTGGGTTTTCCTTAGCTAGGCTTTCATGTGCCAGTTTAGGGAACTTGGTCTGCAAGTTGGGTCTTTTGAACCAATTTGGACTATCTGGGACCATTAACTACAAGAGAGACATTCGTTGCTCTTCCAATCTTGCAATAGGAAAAAACATTTGATTCTTGGGTTTTCCTTAGCTAGGCTTCCATGTACCAGTTTAGGGAGTTTAGTTTATGAGATCGGGTCACTTGGAGCCGATTCAAAGAGATTGGGCCTCCTGGGTCCGATTCAAAGAGATTGGGCCTCCTGGCGCCGATTCAAGGGATTGGGCCTCCTGGAGCCGAATCAATGAGATTGGGGCACCTAGGGTTGGGTCAATGAGATTGGCCCTTAGATTTAAGCCATTGATTCTTAAAAATTTAGCTCTTGATCTTGAACTTTGATTCTTAATTCGAACTTTGAATTTTGACTTTTGATTTGGAGTCTTGATTCTTGGTTTTTAGATCCTGAACTTTTGATTCTTGATTTGGGATCTTGAACTTTGAATTTTGGTTTTTGATTTGGAATCTTTGAATTTTCACTTTTGGTTTGAAATCTTGACTTTTGATTTGGAATCTTTGAATTTTGACTTTTGGTTTGAAATCTTGACTTTTGATTTTTGGCTTATGATTTGGAATCTTTGAACTTTGTGTGAAAATTTCCATCTATCTCACAAATTTTGACTTAGATTTCACCTTCCACCAATTTTACCTTCCACTTTCATGTGTTTTTATCTACCAAGTAGATTTTACTTTCCCATTTGCATGTGATTTTATCTACCAAGTAGATTTCACTTCCATTTGATTTTAATTTTTTTTTACCTACCAGAAGAAATTACTTTGAATTTTGTTTTTGTGGTAAGAACTCTTGATATGCACCTTGGAATTAGAATCTCAAAATTTATTTATTTTTTATTTTTTATTTTTTTTTGGAAGGGCAAATTTTTAACCTTAAAATGGTCCCCCCATCTCCTGTTCACTCACTATTCTGAGTTTCTTGATTTGGGAACGATTTGTGAGTGAGTGAGCTCGAGTTTTTGAGTTTCTTTGAAGGTTCGAAGTTTTTCGCATTTCTTCGGGATTTCTCATATTTCTTCGAGTTTTCTTTGAAGTTCTTCATCTTCTCCTTGAATTTCTTCATAGTTCTTGAGGAGGGGGCCATTTGGAGAATTTTGAAGTCTTTCTGGGCCTTTTTTTAATTTGTGAGGCTTCTTGGGTTTCTTTATAAATTGTGAAACTTTTTGGGGTTCTTTGGAAATTGTGAAACTTCTTGGAGTTCTTGTAATTTTGGATAAATATGGCCGAAAGGAGAACGAGAAGGACTCCAGGAGAAATCTGGTTGGCTGGTGGAAAGAGATGTAGCACATCCTCCCAGAGGGATGACAGTCCAGCAGATTGGTACATTGGGCAGACACTTTCTAGGACCTGAGACCACATCTGTAATGCGGTGCAGGGCAAATGGGTAAGTCTTTTCCTTTTCCTTTCATTATTATTCATTTTTTCTTGTCTTATTCATTTTTGTATTTATTTATTTTTTGTTCATTTTTCCATTTATTTTTTTTTTGTTCATTTTTTGCATTTATTTTAGGAACATGGTGAGGGAACACCCCCTACATTAGCCAGGTATGGCCATCCCAATGCAGTTTGGGAATGGTATGAGATGCTTCCCCATAGGGCAAAGGGGCAAGTAGATTTAACTTACCTGTGCCGCTTGGCCTCATTGGAGACCAGGAAATTTAGCTTGGCAGTGGTGGGAGTTTTGATGGAACGGTGGTGGTCGAGCACCCATTCTTTTCATCTTCTTACTGGTGAGATCACCATCACACCTTTGTGTTTCTATGCCATGATCAACATTCCCTTTGGGGGGAGGCCTCTATCTATCCCTGAGACTTTGTCAGCGTGGGAGTTCACAGAGTTGACAGGTATTGGGATTCCAGATGATGAGACACATATCCACTTGGGTGTGATAATGCTTGTTGGATGAGGAAAGATCTGAGGGTGAACTCGGGTAACCTCGCACAGGTAACTCGCTTCTTTCTTTTGTTTGCTGTGGCACAATGCCTTTTAGTTGGTCTCCAAGGTGGAGTGGACATCCGCATGGCTGCCCTCTTCCGAAATATTCATGAGGTTGATTCTTGCGATTGGGGCGGGGCCACCTATGCATACCTTCTGTGGACCCTGAACCTATTGGCATATGGGGATCGAGGCCTTATGGAGGCAAGCTATATTCTCCAGGTGACTTTGCATTTCTTTTTGTTCTTTTCTTTTCTCTCTTCTTTTATTTTTTGATTGCACATCCTTATCTTGATATTTTAATTCAGCCTTAGTGTTACGAACACCTAGAGATCATTGCCCCTGTGCTAAAGGATCCTCTGAGCTTGCCCTTCCCCATGGCTAACAGATGGGGAGATAGTCAGGTATTGAGGAACCGACACTATCCCGCTAAGACCACTCCCTGCTCTCTTCTAGACAGTCTTACAAAGGTAAGCCATCTTTAGTGTCAAGTTTTTCCTTTGCCTTGTGCTGTACTCACTTTTTCTTAACTTTATAGGTCAGCTGGAGGCCATTCCGGGATCTCCAATTCTTCAATTCCGGGAGCCAAACGCTTGACAGAGAGTCGGGTGTTATTCAGGGGTATTTGGGGCCATGCTTGGTATTTGGGGGAGCATGTCACTCCTCAGTGGTTCGATCCTGCTGTACGTTCTCCCCCCTGTAATCCTCCATCGACTATACTTAACCCGGAGTGTCTCCCCTAGAGTGAGATAGAGATATGGACTGAAGGGGTGTGGAATGACTCTCTCCTGGATCAGAGCAGGGATTATGAGGCCTTTCTCGAGGAGGAGACAGTTTGCACTCCCTTTGGTCCTAGGAGGCCATTGGTAAGTTTCTTCTCTTGAACATTTTTTCCATATTTCAAATTCTTCTGTTTTTTTATTGATGTTCTTTCAGTGGAGGGCACGACATATGGCTCCCCCTCCTACTCGGCCACGAGCAGGTGCTGCCTCCTCATCTCAAATTGAGTCTTCCATTATTGTGAGGGGACCTCTCTAGATGGACGTTAGTCCCTTTTGTGGTTTCCCAAGCTGGTCTTATCCTAGTACGCATCCAGGCATTCCTCAGCTCTTGGAGTGAAGAGTAGATAGAGATGCCTCTCTTAGACTTCCTATCCCATATGACTGTGTGAGTATCAAAACACTTCTTATTTGATTGATTCTTGATTCCTTTTGATTGAAATGCTTGTTCTCAGGTGTCTCTGGAGCTCTATGCCGAACTTAGGAGGAT
The DNA here is from genome assembly GCF_013358625.1 of Macadamia integrifolia. Taxonomy (NCBI): domain Eukaryota; kingdom Viridiplantae; phylum Streptophyta; class Magnoliopsida; order Proteales; family Proteaceae; genus Macadamia; species Macadamia integrifolia. Next base: position 13,918,767 of record NC_056567.1, read on the forward strand.
GCATCAGGGTTTGTCCGAGGTCATAGTTGAGAGGGTACTCTCCTATTCTTAGGTGCCGTTTGATAACACTCTGGGAGAATGTTTCTGGTGTTCTTCTATTCTGCGGGAATGCAAATAGAACAGAAATATGTTTGGCACGTCCGGTTCATTTTTGTATTCCCCCGGAATGAACCAATGAAAAAGAATGACTAAAGAATACATTGCAAGAGTACCAAAAAGTTACTTTCCTATTCTTTTACAAACTTAAAAGAACAAAACCATTCAAAACCCCACAACCCCTTTTCTGCATCTCACGATCAAAAACCCCCAAATCCGTCGCTTCCCTGCAATAGGTTTTCACTCTCTCGGTCGCCGCTTCCCTGCAACGATCGCAGATTCCCTGTGACGGTCGCCGCTTCCTTGCGACGGTCGCAGCTTCCCTGCAACGGTTGCAGCTTCCCTGCAACGGTTGCAGCTTCCCTGCGATGGTCGCAGCTTCCCTGCAACGGTCTCTCCTCTCGGTCACGGCTTCCCTGTCTCTTTCCGTCGCCGCTTCCCTGTCTCTCTCCGTTGCCGCTTCCCTGCCTCTCTCTCGGTCGCAGGTCGGTCACCGCTTACCTGTCTCTCTCGATCGCCGCTTCCCTGCCTCTCACGATCGTCGCTTCCCTGCAACTCTCTCGGTCGCCGCTTCCTTGCAGCAGGTATTGTCTCTCTCTCTCACTCTCTCGCTCTCTCATAATCTCGATCTCTCAGTCTCAAGTATCGACACACTTTCGTACTTGGAAGAGACCTCTTCCTCTGCATATGTATAAACTACAGAATAAAACAAGAATTAAAGTAGAAAACAACAAAACAGCAAAACCGAACACAATAATGCTCGTCTGATTTATATACATGGCAGGGCCAGAAACTTCCAAATTTGAGGACCCCACTTGCCCTATGTATTGTTTCCAAAGTCTTAGCATTTGGGTCAAACCAGAGACTCTCTAGTGGTGGTGGCGGTTACTATTGTTTAATTGCACCACCCAACAGAGAGAGAGACTATGGAGGGGACAATGAGGGGGAAAGGGATCCGGTTAGCTCAATATGACAAATTCACTATCCCTAGCTCCTTTATTGCTTCAACAATTACATGTGCCAGTCATTCCTTCTTTGTTCCCTTCTTCTTCTTTTGATGATGGAGGAGCATCATCATGAAAATTCTCTCTCTCTATCTAGAGTGTGAGCTCGTGTGTAGAATTTGATAAAGTAGATGAATACTCAAAAGCATGGGTGCTTTGACCTGAGGATAGAATAGTGTTATCATAAAGTGTCTTTCACTCTTTACTCATCTATCTTTAAGGACTAATTAAACAAAATACTGTGACCTTTGGGACCTTTAGAAAAGGGTTTTCTATTAAAACATTACTCTTTTCATGATAAAAGTTTTCTTTTTCTGTCTGGTTATGGTGATCTCTGTTCTTGACTGCTCAAGTTTCGTAGTTGATTACTTTGATCGATCGTGATGGGTTTCTGAAAAATACTCATTTGAGCATATTTCATCATTCTCATCTTAAGATTCTTATTTATTTATCTGTTAGATTTTATCATCAGCAAAGATTGTCTATTTATATTAATGTGGCAAGGAAGAAAAATTTCAGTGCTTAATGAGATTGATATTTTGGATGAAGGTTGGTTGTGTAAATTTCAGTGCTTAATGATATTGATATTTTGGACCTGGAAGAGGGCTTTTATTATGATTAGAGTATTCTATTTTGATGAGAATGATGGAAAGATCAATTTGAAGTTCTTGAGCATGATGTAAACAAATACCAGAAAAGACATGTATTTCTATTTTTAGGCTATAATGAGATGTGTTTCTAATTTTAGAGTAATGGCATCCACTTCGAGAGCTAATAACGAGGCAGAAAAATGGACTCAAAGCGAACAAGATTATCTCCTGAAATTAATGGTTGAACAAGTGAAAGTTGGTAATAAGAGTTCCAGCACTTTCAATAAAGGTGGGTGGAACAATATCAAGAAGGGGCTTGAGGAAAAAACTAATCAGTCATTTACGATGGTTCAATTAAGGAATAAGATGAATAAAATGCGATTCGATTACAACGCTTTCAAGAAACTACTGGATACTACAGGTTTTGGTTGGAATTCTGTGACGAGGACCTGTACAGTTGAAGATGAGACTGTTTGGGATGTACACATCAAGGTATATTATACTTTTATATGATTTTTTAATATTGGGTGTAATTTTATCTAATAGCTAGTTTGTAAAATTTTCAGGAAAATCGTGATTGGTCAAAGTTTAGGAGGAATGGGCTACCACATTGGCCTGAACTATGTATAATTTTTGGGGATTCATATGCTAGTGGGATAGGAGGATTCGGGAATGAATCTAATTTCAGGTTTGAAGAGGAATCGAGAGGTGTTGATGATGAGGTGGATGTAGATGTAGATGTAATTCCAACTACTCCATTGGTTAATACCTTGCCAACAGGTTATTATGAAAGCCAAGATCCAGGAACTGATCGTCCTAGAGTCAACAGAAGACTTGATAGGACACCTACAAGATATAGGAAGAAGAGTAGGACAACTGGTATTGAACACGCCATACAGACCCTAGCCGAGTCAGTAGCAAACAAGAATACTTCAACCCCTAGCTCAACTCCAATGGGTCTCACTCCAAATACCACAGATTTCAGCACTTCTACTTGTGTTAGATTATTGGAAACCATGAATGATATCCCAAGAGAGTTGCATATTAAGGCGTGCAAGATGATATTGGTGGATCAGGAATGGAGAGAATTATTCCTTACTCTCAAGGATGAAACGAAACAATTGGCTTTTGATGTGTTAGATTGATGGATGATAATCTAACCTTTTTTTTTTTTAATATGGATGATTGTAATGAAATACATTTAAGACCTTTTGTAGTAGGATGGATATATTTTGTTAGGTACACTTGATGTAAAAGTGTAATATGGATATTTACACTTTATGCTACTTTTCTAAATATACCAGTTAAATTTTACATATATTGTTGTAGCAAAAATTCTATTGGATGTCTTTTGTTTTAAATAATTATTACATCATTTGATAATTATGCATGTTGGATGAGTATAGTTTTATAGATCTTTTGGTACATTTATTAGAGGATAAACATTTGTATGATATTAACAAGTTTAAAATTTATATTGAATCAGTTATGGCAAATGTCAATAATACTCCAATAATCTCCTCTACTGACGACGATGGAGAAGAATTGATTCTCGCAACATTGTTGATAGTGCAATATCATTATTCCAGCGATTTATACACTAGAGAACCACGCAGGGATAGTGCATTCACAGGGGCAGCATGGGTACATGAGGTGTTGCATGGGCATGCAAACCGCTGTTACGAAGAATTTGGGTTGGAACGACATGTGTTTTTAAATTTATGCCTACTAATGAGACATCGTGGTTGGTTACAAGACAGTCGTAAAATTAGGGTAGATGAGCAATTGGCAATGTTCATATTCAGAATAACAGGTGTAGGTCCTACTAATAGAGCAGTTGAGGAGAGATTCCAACATTCAGGACAGACTGTCAGCTATTACTTTGGCAAAGTATTGCAAGGAGTGCTAAAGCTTTCTAAGGAGTATATCAAAGCCCCATCGTTTGATGAGATTCCTATGGAAATAATTGCAAACAACAAATGGTGGCCATATTTTAAGGTAAAATGAAAATTTTCTTTCTAATAAGTTTACATCAATTTTTAACTTATGATCGTTTTTTGTTTCACATAATAGTGCTTTTGGTTGGTTTTTTGTTTTATTTTAATTAGGATTGCATTGGTGCCATAGATGGTACACATGTTACTGCTATAGTTCCCAAGGGAAAACAGATCCCATATCGAGGACGGAAGGGGATAACAACCCAAAATGTGATGTGTGCCTGCTCGTTTGACATGAAATTCACTTTTGCATATGCGAGTTGGGAAGGCAGTGCAAATGATTGTCGTGTATTCAATAGAGCCCTAGAGGATCCTACCTTGCGATTTCCTCATCCTCCCCAAGGTATATCAATTCCCAAATTATCATGTATGCAAATGATTATTGTGTATGCTTTTAATGTCTTGCTTTATCATATTGTAGGGAAGTATTACATTGTAGACTCAGGATATGCGAGTAGGAATGGATACTTGACACCATTCAAAGGAGAGAGATATCATATACCAGATTATAATGGAGGAAGAAGACAACCCAGAAGTACAAAGGAATTGTTTAATTATAGACATTCTTCTTTAAGGAATCATATTGAGCGTTGTTTTGGGATTTTAAAATCAAGATTCCCTATTTTAAAAAACATGCCTCAATTCTCACTTAGTTACCAAAGTTATATTGTGATAGCTTGTTGTGGACTTCATAACTATATTAAATATGAACAAATAGCAGATGCACTTTTTCAATAATATGGGGAAGATGACTACTATGATCCTAATGAAGAGAGAGTCAGGGTAGTCAACGCTCACGGAGAACAAGAAGATGGTGATATTGCTAGTACTTCTACTACAATTCATCAGGGCAGTCAACGTGTACAAGGAAGACAGATGAATGAGCTAAGGATACAAATTGCAAATCAGATGGTAGTAGATAAGGGTTACCCCCTGATTTGATTATTTATGTAATAAAATTTCAAGACACCTATTTGCAGCTATGATTTTTATTTTGTAATTCCTATAAACTTGAATAGTAGACTTTTGTTTTCTTATTAAGATAAATGTGGAAACTCTTTATGTTTATATTTTATTAATTCCTTTAAGTAATAGTATTTTAAAAGATAATTTCATAAACAAATTATTTCCTTATTTAAGTTAAATTTGACCATAATAGCATGTTTGTAATTATTGATTTCATTGTTCAAAAGTGAATTTTTATTATTGTACTCTCCAGAAATAGAAGTGTTTGTCAAACGCTGTTTCTGTTCTTTTCCTGTTCTAATGACATTTCTGAAATAGTTTTACCAAACGCTGTTTCTATTCCCCCAGAGTGTCTTCACAGCATGGAATCGAAAAAGAACACTTCTGTAAAAGAACACTCTCCAGGAATAGAAGTGTTATCAAACGGCCTCTTAATCTCTTTCCTCTTTTATTACTTCTTTTCTTGATCATTCCATGTGTTCCACTAGGAGAGGGAGAACGATGCCTTGAGCAGACAGGTTAGGTCCTACTGACAGGAGAATGCCCATTTGCAGAGGTAGGTTGGGGACCTTGCAAAGAGGATGACGAGTTTAGGGTTGGGACCCTCCAATTCCATAGCCTTCCATGAGGACGATGCCGAGCATGGTTCAGATGTTGACTTTTGACCCATAGGGATTTGTTCTTGTATTTCTTATAAACACAAACATATGTATTTTTCTTTTTTTCTTTTTCCCTCCCCTTTGTTTGTTCATCATTTTATTTTGGCATCTTATGAATGAAAACCTATCTCTTTAGCACAAAGAAAATCTCGTTTTTTTTTTTTTTTTTTTTTTTTTTTGTTTATGGTTTGAAATGTGTAGGCATAATCAATTTCACAACTCAAGTTATAATTAGAATAATTAGGATAACACGAAATCCCAATATTTCTCATTCTACTACCAAGTGAATTATATGGAAAGGGGAATAATTTTCCTACCATAGACAAGATAGGTAAGTAGCAAGGTGGGGAGACAAATCTTGGGGTGGGTGAAAGTTCACTAACTCCTCTGGGTCCATTGCCTCGAGCCCATATTGTCAGCCGATGTACATGGGCAAATAAAAGGACATGTGAGTCAATCCCATCAACTTACGGAGTTGTTGCCAGGGGTCTTCATCAGAAAATCTTCTTGTGGCTTCTCTGGGCACTTCCATGCAATGTCCTTTGTAGTTCTTCTTTGTAGGTATTCTTTCCAATTGTCAATGAGTTTGAATTCCGGGGCTTCCCTCCTTTCTTAGTAACCAAGAGCCCCTAGTTGACCTCCCTTTAATGACCTATTTAACTTCAGCTTATCAAGTAGCCATAGTTGGAAAATGGCGGGACTTCTATGATAACGATCAAGTCCAAACCTATGGCTATGGCTCATGTCATCAAGTCCTTTGAATGTCTCTGCAAGGACTATGGGAGTGATATCTCTTCCTTTCTTTAATTGCTTTATCACTTCTATTAGGACAGTTGGTGCACCATGTCCTGGAGTTCAGAGAACATAGTGAGTTACCATGCATAATAGATAAGCATCCTGTGACCTTTGCTGATAGATTCCCCCCAATGGTAGGTATTGAATGAAGATCCTGGCCACCTTAAGAGTATCAATTTTTTTTATATCTAATGAATTGCTTCATTTCCTCCTTTTCCCATCCGAAAAAGTCCTGAATTTCCTCTGAATGGTCTTTCTTCAAAGATAGTCGGATTAAATTATCCTTGGGTGGAGATAACATATAAGCTCGGAATTCTTTGAGAGTTGGATGGATCTCAACCAACCCAAACCAAACTAGATGAAGATCGGCATCCCAGTGCTGAGGCACTTCTCGGGCCAGACTGTGATGTAGCTCTATACACCCAATTTGGCTGAGCATTGACATATTCATGGATTCTAGCAGTCCTGGTGCCACTATGCTTATGTCCAAGGCGCATTTTCTCAATGTCTCATCCAAGGAGCCCATGACTTATCCTGCAGTTATCACCAGCAAAGAGAAGATGTGATGATTTATCAAAGCATTACTCATTAGCTACTAACACAACCAAACCTTTACTGCTATTGCATCAAGCTCTTTCTTTTGACCCATCAAGGATGGGGAATAAACTGGCCTTGATAAACTGGTGTCGGGTGGTGACTTTGGGGGATAAAATCATGGATAAGAATTTCACAAACCATAGGTGAATGACAGATACCTAATGGCCTTGCATGCCAAATGGCGATTCTTGGGGGACACAAACTATGATGATCTTTTAAGATACCTTGACCATTAATTTAGGAACCAATTTATTGCCTTGAGATTGTTGAGACCACACTTACACATGTCAAGTTGCTTACGTATCCCTTGAGAGGAATCAAGTCTGACATAGCTCAGGCTATTCACCCTATTAGACATAATATTTCTTGAGTAGATCCATGTTGATGAGTTTGGGTATTTCTTCACCATTGTGGTCTATGCGTTTCACAGCCTTGCCTGGTAGACTCTCTTTGACAGTGAATGGGCCACTCCAGTTGGGTTTGAATTTTTTTCTTGGGTTATGATATGGGGCTCTTTATTCGCGAAGAACAAGTTCACCCTCCTCTATGTGAACTGGCTTCACATTCTTGTTGAAGGCCCTTTCCATTCTCAGTTGATATTTCTTTAGGTTATCCATGGCTTTCATACGCCTTTCGTCAAGAAAATTGAGCTCATCGTTCCTGGCCTTCAATCATTCTCCTTCAAGTAAACTGACTATCAAGAAGCATCATTAGGGATGGTACTAGAATTTTCATGGGTAGCACTGCTTCAACCCCATATACCAAAGAGAAAGGAGTTACCACTGTCAACAATCGTACATAGGTCCGACATGCCCACAAAGCAAGTGGCAACTTGTCCGCCCAATCCTCATGTGTTTTAGCCATTTTCTATAAGATAACCTTGATGTTATTGTTAGCTACTTCTATTGCCCCCTTGGTCTATGGCCTATAAATGGTAGAGTGGTGCCTTCTGATACTAAACTTTGTGCAAATCTTATCAATCTTGCCGCAGAAATGGGATCCCTAATCTGATATCAATTCTTGAGGTACTCTATATCGGCAAATGATGTTTTCTTGGATGAATTTTGCTACCTTAGTAGATGTGAGTACTATATAAAATTGAGCTTCTACCCACTTGGTGAAATAATCAATGGCTACCAAGATGAGTTCATGACCATTGGATGTTTTGGGGTTGACCTTCCCGATGATCTTAATGCCCCAAGTGGAGAAAGCCCAAGGAGAACTAAGCGAATGCCACTCTATTGGTGAGATATGTATGATATTGGCAAATATCTGACATTTGTGACATTTCTTGACAAAGTTTATGCAATCTGCTTCCATTGTGTTCCAATAGTATCCCGACCTGAGGAATTTCTTAGCTAGCATCTTGAGATTCATAAGGGGTCCACAGAGGCCTTGATGAATTTCTTCCATGATTGTTATAGCTTGTTCTTCATCCACACACAACAACTGTATTCCATCATAGGACCTTTTGTATAACAAGTCCTCCTGAAGAATAACTTGGGTGGCATATCTCCTTAGAAATTTCTTCTCTCTATTTATAGCTTTAATTGGATACTTTCTTTCTCTGATGAGATCCACTATGTGAACAAACCAAGACCAACCGTCCAAGGTGAGAGAGTTCACCGACATCTGATAAATGGGTCTGCTTCTTTATTCTACCAAGAATGGTCAGACCCTAGCCATAGGGTTCTATTCTACCATAGATGCCAAGGTTGCAAGGGCATCAGCAAACCTATTATTATCTCTCTGGAAGTAATCAAACGAGATCTTCTCAAAATGTTCAATCACCTCTTCCAGATGTTCTTGGTATGGTTTCAACTTTTCATCTATGGTCTTTCACTTTCTTTGCATCTACAAATGACAATAGATGAATCTCAATATACCTTGATCCTTCGTACTCCAATAGTCAGGGCCATTTCTAGTCCCAATGCATAAGTTTCATATTCAACAATATTGTTAGCATAGGGGAAGTCGAGGAAGAATGATGAAGGCAAGTAAAGGCCATCAAAAGTGACAAGCATTATTCCCGCACCACACTTCTTTTAATTCGTTGCTCCATCAAATAACAACTGCCATTCATTAGCTATGTCTTCTTCTTCTATTGCTATGATTTCTTCATTGGGAAAGGCATCATCCAAGGCTCTTCCATCTTCTATGGGGTGGGCAGCCAAATGATCAGCTATAGCTTACCCCTTGATATATTTTTGAGTAACATAGGTGATGTCAAACTCTGATAACAGAAGTAGCACTGGGCCATCCTTCCTATTAGAGCTAGTTTCTCAAAGAAATATTTGATTGGATCCATTCTTGAGATCAAATGCACTGGATAGGCAACCATGTAATGTCGTAGCCTTTTTGTTGCCTAACCAGTACAGCATAAGTTTTTTTCAAAGATGTGTATTGTCACACCCCATTCACATAGAACCAGACCGGTGACCAAGTTAACTCTAGTTAACCCAAAACCTACCAAGATCATCTGATACAATACCCCACCATAGCATACCCACATCTAAGATAAGTGCTCAAAAGTTCAGCAGAAGACTTAAATTACCTGTAAATATCCCCAATATACTTGATACCCAAATTGTAGTATATAGCTAAGTACATGTGGGCCCGTAGGCATGATATTTACACAAAAAGAATAACAATTTACATATTAAGTACACAAAAGGGGAGGTCATCAAAAATCAAAAAGCAAAATCCTGTACGGCGTCATTACTACGGTCCCACAGCATAACCCTCGCACATGCAATCAGCACCGTATTCATACTCCTCAGGGACCCACCAATCCTCAATAGGAAACTCGACTGTGGGGCCTAACTCCTGATCTTCAGGCGGGTGACCTGCAAAATCATCTAAAAGAGGTGTGCACATGGGATGAGCTCACTAGCTCAGTAAGTGAAAAGAAAGACCACACAAACATTCACATCCAATGCACTATATGCAATGCAATTCATTTTAATTTTAACAACCTAAACAACATTACTAAGTCTTAGGTTATGTGCTACTCACAACCACAGTGCGCGTATGCCCCGGGTACGAGTCGAGAACTCCATCCCACGATACGCCTATAGGGTTGCTGGAGAAGGCCCATCGTGAGCACTCAGAAAAGTAAAGCATACCAACCACTGGCTCTCAACATAAAAGTAAATGACAAAAATGTAAAGGTACCGACCCCAGCAATTTAAAAGCAGTACGATTGGCCCTCTTGAATATACCACTGAGGTTGTCAACTGTCCTAATGACCAGCCGGGTGTATGTCTAACAGCCACAGTGACCCGAAAATCACGACCACTGCTTCACCCCAAGTGATAACCCAACACCTCAACCCCTATTGGGAAGGGTCGTAGCACAAGGAATGATAATCCTAAACCGTATGCTCTTATATGACAAAGTACGATTGCATAGTACCACCGCGTCCTATACCACGAGCCACCAATGCACTCATTTCCAAACAGACTACGGCGTCTAGTCTAATAATGCATCACACACAGTAATACAACCATTCATCACATAAGCACATCAATCATTTAGCATTGAGAATGTAAAGCACAACAGCATTGAGAATGTAAAGCACAACACACATATCATAAATCATTTGTTTAGAATGCATAAGCAATGCGTGCAAATGTTATACGAGGATGACTAATCTACATATAATTTGCATAATGATATGGCTAGTCTAGATACAATTTAATGATACAAAAACATGCCTTAAAATAAAGTCAAATGTCCTCTCCCCACTTACTTGTTGGGTACAAAAGCTCACATTCGGTACGGGTGAGATCCAGCGTGAGAAATGTAAATTCTAGTAGAACTTATCATAAGCGAATGAGGTTAGAAGTTCACACCTTGGGGTCAAAACTAACGAGGTTTGATGTTTAAATCATGTTTAAAATCATAAAAGAAGGTTGCCCGCCTATTTTGGGCCCATTCGAGCTCAAAAATCTGACTGGTAGGCCAACAGGTGGGCCAGATAGCCCACCGATCTTCGCCCATCGGTCCAACAGGCAGGCCAAATAGCTCATCGGTCTTCACCCATCAGTCCAATAGGTGGGCCAGATAGCCCACTGGTCCTTGCCCATCGGTCCAACAGGTGGGCCAGATAGCCCGCCGATCTTCGCCCACCTGTTGGAATTAAGGTTCTACCCCAATAGGTGGGCCCCTATAGGTGGGTGGGTTCACCTGTCGGTCTTCACCTGCCTATTGGAATTAAGGTTCTACCCCAATAGGTGGGCCCCTACAGGTGGGCGGGTTCGCCCACCGGTCTTCGCCCACCTGTTGGTGTAAAAATTTGTTTTCTCTCTTAAAACACTCCTCAACCTTGGGAAAACCAAATGAGGCTGTTTCAATCACATTTTCCACACATTTAAGGTCTCATAAGATGATTCTAACCTAGATCTAAGTTAGATTTAAAGATTGAAAAGCAATCTTACCTTCTCTGCTCAAGAATTCTTCCAAAACCCCAAAATCACCTCTTAACTCAAGAAATCACCAATGCTTCTCAAATCTTGCAAACACTTCTTTAAACTTTCAAAATCAACACATAGACCATCTATTAAACCTTAGATTCATCATCTCAAGTGGGATTAACAAGATCTCATGGAACTCTACCCAAATCAAGGGTTTCACTTGGGGTTTTGTGAAAGTTTAAGAAGTATAGCCTTCACTCACCTCAAATTGTAGGTCTCGTGTTGGGGATCACTTTTCAGGTGCCGGAATGAGAAGATCAAACCTCGACATCGCTTAAAATCATTTCTTTCTCTTTTTCTTTTCCTTTCTTCTTCTTCGTTCTCTTTTCTTCCTTTCTTTTCTCTCTCTTCTTTACTCTTCTCACCCACTCTTTAAGGCATTAAATGAGAAAAAGAGAAACAATAAGTACTATTTATATTAGACAATATTTAGTAACCACATGGGTGGGTCACACTGGTGGGTGGGTTCGCCCACCTGTTAGTCAAAACTTAGTCAAACAATTAAGATTTCGATGGAATTTGACTCTTAACATGTATCTCACTTTCGGCACAAGATATATAATACTTATATACTTTAGGATACGGCTACATACCAGTATTACCCGTACATGGCCTTATGATACGTGCATGTATATGGCTTGGGTACATCCGTCTCCTTTGGCACTGACTCAGACTTGTCTGGCCAACCTGTGTTCAAAGTCACCCTTGCCATCATGGTCCATAGGGAACCCGCCTTAACCCTCTCTGGTTCGGGTCCTGTATGGTTAAACCGGGTCAACCGTGTAAATAAACCAGGTTCTAAGAGTAGGGTATCACATTTACCCCCCCTTTTTGAAAATTTTGTCCTCAAAATTAGCGTACCTGGTTGTTCGAAAAGATGAGGGTACTTGGCTTGGATTTCATCTTCTTTCTCCCAGGATGCTTCTTCAAGTGAATGGTTAGCCCATCACACCTTTACGAAGAAAATGGAGTGGTTGCGAAGGGTTTTCACTTTTTGATCCAAGATTTAGGCTGGTTGTTCTTTATTGGTCATATCAGCTTTTAGATATTCTAGTTCCACGGGTAACACATGCGATGGATCTTGAATGTATCGCTTCAGTATGGATACATGGAATACATTATGAACATTTCCGAGTGAAGGTAGAAGAGCAAGCATGTAGGCTACTGAGCCAACCCGAGTCAAAATCTCAAATGGGCCAATGTATCTCGGGCTCAACTTACCCTTTCTATGGAACCTATGCAACCCTTTAGTAGGAGAAATCATGAGAAATACCTTTTCTCCTACTTAAAACTCAATATCTTTCCTGTGAGTGTCTGCATAGCTCTTTTGACGTGACTGAGCTGCCTCAATCCTTTCTCGAATAACATCGACCTTGTCACATGTCATCTATATCATTTCGGGTCCTAACATTCAATGTTTGCCTATCTCATTCCAATAAAGAGGAGTTCTACACTTCCTACCATATAATGCCTCATATAGAGCCATCCAAATTGTAGCTTCATAACTATTGTTATAGGCAAACTCCATAAGGGGTAAATATTCTTTCCAACTACCACTCATTTCCATTGCACATGCCCTGAGCATGTCTTCTAATATTTGTATGGTTCGCTCTGACTGACCATCAGTCTGTGGGTGGAAAGCAGTACTCAAGTTCACTTGTGATCCTAAAGCATGCTGGAAACTTTTCCAAAATCTGGAAGTGAACCTTGGGTCCCTATCTGACACAATGGTCACTGGCACTCCATGCAAGCGCAGTATGTTAGCCATATAAAGTTGTGCTAACTTGGCCATAGAGAATTTGGTCTTGATGAGAATGAAATGAGTAGTCTTAGTAAGCCGATCAACTATCACCCAAATCGCATCCATCCCCTTAGGTGTGCGTGGTAGTCCGGTGACAAAGTCCATCGTAATCCTATCCCACTTTCAATCTGGTACTGGATGTGGCTGAAGAGCACCATAAGGTTGATGCATCTCAGCTTTTACTTTTTGGCATATAAGGCAAGTCACCACATATAGGGCTATTGTGATTTTCATGTTTAGCCACCAGTAGTTTTGTTTTAGGTCCTTATACATCTTTGTACTTCCTGGGTGGAGTGAGTACTCAGAGCTATGTGCTTCCTACACTATCTTGTCTTGTATCTCCAAATCATCGGGCATACACAACCTACCTCGAAACAATAATGCCCCATTGCTGGCTAAAACGAAGTCAGGGTTATTCATTGTTTGCTCTTGAATCTTAACTCTGATTCGTTGCAACTCAGGATCCGAAGTTTGTTTCATTATCGCCTCTTGCCTAATAGATGGATGCACCTATAGAGCTGCCAGGGATACAGTTAACCATTTAATGTTTTCTAGTTGATGTTCAAGCTCTAAGGTTGCTCCTTCATATAAGAGGGTTTCATCCATTAGCATCGCCTCTTGTACGAGTTGTGGGCTGACTGCTAAGTGTGAGAGTGACACAGTCTATGCCTTTTGACTCAACACATCTGCCACTACATTAGCTTTGCCAGGATGATACTGAATGTCACAGTCATAATCCTTCATGAGCTCAAGCCATCTCCTTTGCCTTATATTCAAATCTCTTTGCGTGAAAAAGTACTTAAGGCTTTTGTGATCACTGTATATCTCTCACTTCTCCCTATACAAATAATGTTGCCAAATCTTTAGGGCAAAAATGACTGCGGCTAGTTCCAAGTCATGAGTGGGGTAGTTCTTTTCATATTCCTTTAGTTATTGGGATGCATATGCTATCACCTTACCACGTTGCATGAGAACACAACCTAACTCGACCTTAGAAGCATCTGTGTAGACTATCATTCCACCTGTGGCTTTAGGGATGGTCAACACAGGGGCTGACACCAACCGTTTCTTCAATTCCTAAAAAATCTTCTCATATTCCTTTGTCCATTCAAATTTTACCCCCTTTTTAGTTAACTTAGTCATTGGTGCTGAGATCCGAGCAAAATTCTCAATGAAGCACCGGTAGTACCCAGCTAAACCTAAGAAACTTCTAATTTCTATAACATTCTTGGGATTTTTCCACTCTACTACTTCTTTCACCTTATCAGGATCCACCTCGATTCCATCCTTAGACACTACCTGTCTCAGGAATCCAACTTTCTTAAGCCAAAATTCACACTTACTGTATTTGGAAAACATTTGTTGTTCTCTCAGCCTCTGTAATACCATCCTCAGGTGTTGAGTGTGCTCCTCTTCCATCTTAGAGTAGATCAAGATGTCATCAATAAAAATAATTACCCATTTACCAAGGACAAAGTGAAATACTCGATTCATTAAATCCATGAATGCTGTCGGTGCATTGGTTAACCCAAAAGATAACACTAGGAACTCATAGTGACCATACCGAGTCCTGAAAGTTGTCTTAGGTATGTCGCCGCTCTTTATCTTGAGCTAATAATTTCCTGATCTAAGGTCTATCTTTGAAAATACCTTTGCACCTTGTAATTGGTCAAACAAATCATCAGTGCGTGGCAATGGATACCGGTTCTTAATGGTTAGCTTTTTCAATTCCTGATAATCGATACACATATGCAAGCTACCATCCTTCTTCTTGACAAACAATACTGGGGCACCCCAAGGTGAAACACTTGGGTGAATAAACCCCTTCTCCAATAATTCTTGCAACTGCATCTGTAACTCTCTCAATTCAGCTGGTGCCATCCTGTATGGAGCTTTAGACACTGGAGCTGCTCCAGGAATCAAGTCTATGGTAAATTCCAACTCTCTATCAGGCAGTAGCTACATCAGATCATTTGGAAAGACGTCGGGAAATTCTTTAACCACCTTTACCTCTTCTAAAGGTGTGACCTTTGCATCAACATCAAGTACCAATGCTAAGTAACCCTAACATCCACTTTCCAATAACTTTACCGCTTGAAGAGCGGAGATGAGGACCTTTCTAGCCTATTTTATTTTATCTGCTTGGTATACCAGTTCTTTCCCTTCATCATTTGTCACCCTAATTAGTTTTTCAGCACACATCACATTTGCTTGATGGGCCAACAACCAATCCATGCCCAATATAACATCAAAATTCCACATGTTGAATTTGATGAGTTGTGCAACCAATTTCTTTCCACTGATTTCAATTGGGCATGGCCCATACACCTCCTTCAACTGTATAACTTTGCCTGTAGGCATACTAACAATCATCTCATGATCTAGTGTCCTGGGTGACATACCAAGTTTCTCAGCAAATCTCTTAGATATGAACGAATGTGTAGCTCTTGAATCAAACAAGACATAGGCTGGTATACCTAATATAGGTAGAACACCTAGTGCAACAATGCATATAAGTATAGCAGGTCATCAAAATTTAGCATAAGGAAAAATTTTAAATTAAAATGTACCTGCTACCACTTATGTGCTGGCCTCAGCTTCCTCAGCTGATAAGGTATACATTCTTCCTTGCGGTCGATTCCCCCGAGTTAAGGGAGGTCTGTACACAGAGGGCTGAATGGATGGTAGGGCTGGTCTGACTTGATAGTCTTTGGCAAAATACCCATAAGAGTGGCAATTAAAGCAATGGCTCTAAGATGCCAAAATTAGGGCAGGGACCCTTTGTACTTGACCTGATGTAGATGGGGGACTATAGGCACCGTACTAGTGTTTGGGAGAAAAGATGTAGAGCCCGGACCACCAACTGGTCGAGGAAGGTAGCCAAATGGCCTATAGGGCTTTCTGTATGTAGGCCCAGAACTATATGAGCCACGGTATACCTTGGATGAGTTGCCCATGTCCAGAAATGGATTAGTCCTCTTCCACAATCCAGGTGTGAGGGATTGTTCTCCCTTCTGCTTATCTTCCAGGGTTTTAGCCTTTTGCACAATCTAGCCATAATCTGTCAAATCTAAGACCTCGAGCACTGACCCAATAGATGCCTTTATTCCCTTCAGAAACCTTGCAGCCTTTTCCTCAGCTGACCTCATATGCTTAGGGGTAAAATGGAACAAACTTTCAAACTGCTGTTGATACTCAAGGATAGTCTTATTCCCTTGAGTCAAGGCCATGAATTCCGTCTCTTTACGGCCTCTGAAGCTACGAGGGTAATGGTTAGCCAAAAGCAACTCCTTGAACTGCTCCCATGTGGGTTCCTGATGTGCGGTAAATGCTTCTGTGCCTCAGTGCACTCAACTACCTCAAATATCTTTTCCGCCTCTTAGATCCACTGGTCTGGCTCTAGAGGATCACTCCCCACCTTAGAGAATACGGGTGAAAAGTTCCTCTTGAAAGATTCCACTACCCTTGTCGTACTATTCGTCGACGGGTAATTGGGTGCATATACCGGATAGGAAGGGTACGGAGGGGGCACCATATATGAAGGAGTGTTGAGTGGAAAAATTGGAGGTGTACCTCCGGCTTGCTCATGTGGTGTTGTACCAAGTTGTTCTCCTCCAATTTGTGGTTTTCTTCTATTTCTTCTCTTTTCTGCCCAACTAACAACTCAATTGGGATTTCTTATCCTTGATTTGCACTTACATTGTTGGAAAGATCACGAAAACTTGTTTATGCTTGTAATTCCATCTCATTTCTATGAAAATCCATTTCTTTTGAGTTAGGTTTCTTAAAAAAAAAATTTGGGGTTTCTATGATTCTCTTCACTTCGTTCCATACTTGTGAACAACTTTGAATCACTTGCCATTAATTGTTGGTGCAATGATATTTGATTTACACTTGTCGGTTGTATGCCTCTATTACCCCTATGATCATGAATTTTTTTTCTCCAAAATTGGAAATCTCTCTCTCATTCCTTGCACTTCAATGTCATAATAGAAATGTTTACATATTCTTAGTTGTATAATGATAGGTATTACTATCATTGAAATGCAAGCTTCAATTTTCACACTTTTATGGGATTTTCATTCTCTTGGATTGAACTTGTACATTAACATTGGGGGCTTTCTACCATTTGACACCAACTACCCCACTTGAAGAAATTCTTATGAGGCTTTCCATCACTTCTCACTTGCCATGCTTTATACTCCTTTGTTACTCTTCTATTTTACAACATGCTAGTGGATGTCATGTTTGGGGATTTCCTTCTATTCATTTCTCCATGGCTTAACCACCCCTCTTTTTATAATGATCCACATTATGTATTTGGGTACATTTACATGTGCTTGCTCACCCTCCTGTTTACTTCCTTTGTCATGCAACATTCTTACTTATCACTATTTCTTCTCTTTTCTTACTAGGATGTCTTCTCACGAGGGCAAGGAACCCGTATCCTCTTCTAATAGACGTAGGGCCACAACTTCAAAAAGGAAAGGTGTAGGGACTAGTTTCTCAGCTAATTGCACAAGACAACAAGAACATGCCCCCATAGATCTTCTAGACTATGATGAGAGACTCTTCTAGAATATGAGGGCAGTAACTAATTGGTAGACCTTCCTAAAAAGGTCTGTAATGATGGAGAAAACTGTGATAGCTTATGATTTCAATAAGATTCAACTACAAGAGAGATTTACTGCACTGGGTTGGCAGTCCAGCCTTAATATTGACTGCCCATGCTATGAACACCTTGTTCAAAGATTTTATTATAATTTGGAGGTCTCTTACCAGTATGGGGAGTACTCAATCACTAGCATGGTGAAAGTGGTGAACATTCATTTGACTTTGGACACTCTTGCTAGTATTTTATATATGTTATCAGTTGGGCATCAATTCTATAGCCCCCCAAGGAGTAAGCCCATGGGCCCATCCTTAAGTTTGGAGATGCAGGACCACATTTATGAGACCATTAATGGTAGCAAGGTGCGTCTAGATTCCGAGGCGACATACAACCTAGAGGCTCATGCATTTGCTCATTTGGTTCAATTTAATTTACTCCCTAGAGGAGGTCATAGGAACCAAGTGAGCTTCATGGCAACCTACATAGCCTTCTGCATCTACAAGGCCTTGGAGGGAGGTGCCGAGCATTTATGTTTGCCCTACATTATACTTAAGACTATGGAGCATCATGCCACACATCTTGAAAACGGAGGTTTCCCATATGGTAGGACTCTCACAAGGGTTTTCAAGTTCTTTGGGGTGGATTTGAGTGGTGAGGAGAGCGGACAAATTTAGCTGGGAAACCTACGCAAGATGGGTCTCCAAGCTCTTATGGATGTGCCTCAGAGGGCAGGAGCTCAAGGAGGCAGGAAGAGGGAGGATGTCCACAGGGATGATGTCCACATGGAGGAGGAGGAGAATAGTGAGAAGGACGAGGATTATGTTCCTCAATTCGAGGAGTAGGACTTTCTAGATGAGGGTATCCTCGAGGAGGAGCCTCTTGATTTGAGAGATATTGATCTTGACTTTGATAGGGCTGCAAACCCACAGCATAGAGCCCCACCACCTGAGAGTGGCGCATTTGACTTTCAGAGCATGATGACCAGCATGAGGGCCTTAAAAGATGGGCGAGATCAGCTTTTGAGAAGACTAGATGAGAGTGCTACTAGAGAGGAAAATATATTAGAAAGGTAGGCTATATTAGAGAATTCTTTCCTAAGATTGAGTGAGGATTTGGACACAACAGCCAATGCTATTTCAGCGGACTTTACCTGACTTCGGAGGAATGTGCAACTAGTGAATGCGAGATTTGATTACTATGACTGTCAGTTCAATGTTAAATCGAGGCCTAGGAGGGATGGAGTAGTAGAGCTAGATGATGACGAGGGTCTCTGAGGACTTAGCTTGCCTATCCTAATCAAATTTTTACTTGTCTCTATGTTGTTTATGTGTTTATGGTGGACTTTTGGTTAGTTTTGTCTGCTTGATAAACTTATTGTAATTTGGTTGTAACAACGTTGGTTAGTCTTTGTTAATTATACTTATTCATATATGTATGTTGTCTATCAGGTGCTTGTATTTGAAAATTTTAGAAAATCTTGTTTTAACATTGTTATGCTGTCAAAATTTTGTTAAATCTGTACTGGATGGGTTATGAAATCAAATAACTAATCTTTTATTTATTCCAAACAAACTTTCTCTCATGCATGCCATGAAATGCAATAATTAAATGTAACCATTTTTTTTTTTTGGCTTTAATTCTTTAAAGTGTTTTACATTTACCCAACCCCATTTCCTATTATAGATTCTATGGGGTCTAAATGGTATGCTGTGAGTGGATAGAGCATCACGCACTGATACCATCGTTGTCACACTCTGTTCACACAGAACTGAACCGACGATTGAGTTAACTTTGGTTAACCCAAAACTTGCCAGGATCATCTGATACAATACCCCACCACAGCATTCCCACATCTAAGATAAGTGTTCAAAACTTCAGTGGAAGAATTAAATTACTTGTAAATATCCCCAATATACTTGATACCCAAATTGTAGTATATAGCTAAGTACATATAGGCCCGCAGGTATGATATTTACACAAAAAGAATAACAATTTACAAATCAAGTACACAAAAGGGGAGGTCATCAAAAATAAAAAAATGAAATCTTGTACGGTGTCATCACTGCAGTGCCGTAGCACAGCCCTCGCACATGCAATCAACACCGTGCTCATACTCCTCAAGGACCCACCAATCCTCAACAGGAACTCGACTATGGGGCCTGACTCTTGATCTTCAGGCGGATGACCTGCAAAATCATCTAAAAGAGGTGTGCACGTGGGATGAGCTCACTAGCTCAGTAAGTGAAAAGAAAGACCACACAAACATTCACATCCATATGCACTATATGCAATGTAATTCATTTTAATCTTACCCACCTAAACAGCATTACAAAGTCTAAGGTTAAGTGCTACTCACAACCACAGTGCGCGTATGCCCTGGGTACGAGTCACGAACTCCATGCCGCGATACGCCTATATGGTTATCGGAGAAAGCCCATCGTGAGTACTCAAAAAAGTAAAGTATGCCAACCATCGGCTCTAAACATAAAAGTAAATGATAGAAATGTAAAGATGCCGACCCTGATAATTTAAAAGCAGTACAATTAGCCCTCATGAATATACCACTGAGGTTGCCAACTGTCCTAATGACTAGCCGGGCGTATGTCTAACCGCCACAGTGACCCAACAACCGCGACCACTGCTTCCCCCTAAGTAATAACCCAACACCTCAACCCTTGTTGGGAAGGGTCGTAGCACAAGGAATGATAATCCAAAACCGCATGTTCCTATATGACAAAGTATGATTGCATAGTACCACCGCATCCCATACCACGGGCCACCAATGCACTTGTTTCCAAACTGACTACGGTGTCTAGTCTAATGATGCATCATGCACAATAATCCAACCATTCATCACATAAGCACATCAATCATTTAGCATTGAGAATGTAAAGCACAACACACATATCATAAATCATTTGTTTAGAATGCACAAGCAATGCGTGCTAATGGCATACGAGGATGACTAATCTACACATAATTTGCATGATGACATGGCTAGTCTAGATACAATTGAATGATGCAAAAATACACCTTAAAATAAAGTCAAATGTCCTCTCCCCACTTACTTTTTGGGTACAAAAGCTCACATTCGGTATGGGTGAGATCCGGCGTGAGAATTGTAAATTCTAGTGGAACTAATCATAAGCGAATGAGGTTAGCATTTCACCACCTTGCGGACAAAACTAACAAGGTTTGATGTTTAAATCATGTTTAAAATCATAAAAGAAGGTTTCCCGCCCATTTTGGGCCCATTCGGGTTCAAAAAACTAACTGGTGGGCAAACAGGTGGGCCAGACAGCCCACCGGCCTTCGCCCACTGGTCCAACAGGCAAGCCAGATAACCAACTGACTTCACCCACTGGTCCAACAGGTGGGCCAGATAGCCCACCGATCTTCACCCACCTATTGGAATTAAGGTTCTGCCCCAACAGGCAGGCCCCTACAGGTGGGCTGGTTCGCTTGCCGGTGTTCACCCACCTGTTGGTGCGAAAATTGGTTTTCTCTCTTAAAACACTCCTCACCCTTGGGAAAATCAAATGGAGCTGTTTCAATTAAAATTTCCACACATATAAGGTCTCATAGGATGATTCTAACCTAGATCTAAGTTAGATTTAAGGATTGAAAGGCAATTTTACCTTCTTTGCTCAAGAACTCTTCCAAAACCCCAAAATCACCTCTTAACTCAAGAAATCACTAATGCTTCTCAAATCTTGCAAACACTTCTTTAAACCTTCAAAATCAACACATAGACCATCTATTAAACCTTAGATTCATCATCTCAAGTGGGATTAACAAGATCTCATGGAACTCTACCCAAATCAAGGGTTTCACTTGGGGTTTTGTGAAAGTTTAAGAAGTATAGCCTTTACTCACCTCATATCGTAGGTCTCGTGTTGGGGATCACTTTTCTGGTGAAGGAATGACAAGATCAAACCTCGGCATCACTTAAAATCATTTCTTCCTCTTTTTCTTTTCCTTTCTTCTTCTTCGTTCTCTTTTCTTCCTTTCTTTTCTCTCTCTTCTTTACTATTCTCACCCACTCTTTAAGGCATTAAATGAGAAAAAGAAAAACAATAAGTACTATTTATACTAGATAATATTTTGTAACCACATGGGTGGGTCACATTGGTGGGCGGGTTCGCCCACCTGTGACCGTCCATCTGTTGGTCAAAACTTAGCCAAACAATTAAGATTTCGATGGAATTCGACTCTCAGCATGTATCTCCCTTTCGGCACAAGATATATAATATGTGTACACATTAGGATATGGCTACATACCAGCATTACCCACCCGTACATGGCCTTATGATACGTGCATGTACACGGCTTAGGTACACCCGTCTCCTTTGGCACTAACTTAGACTTGTCTAGCCAACCTGTGTTCAAAGTTACCCTTGCCATCATGGTCTATAGGGAACCCACCTTAACCCTCGCTAGTTCGGGTCCTGCATAGTTAAATCGGGTCAATCGTGTAAGTAAACCAGGTTTTAAAAGTAGGGTATCACATATATCGCGTCTCATATTCCAGGAACTTCTTGCTGAGGTAATATATGGCATGCTCTACCCCCATTTCCATCTCTTTTTGAGCTAGCAATGAATCCATGGAATATTCTCCCACTGATAAGTATAACAGAGGTGGTTCTCCTTCCACCGGTGGTGTTAATACTGGTGGGTTCATGAGGTATCCTTTGATCTTATCAAAAGCTTATTGGCATTGATCATTCCATTCCATGGCTGATCCATCTTTAGCAACTTGAAAATTGCTTCATAGATTGTAGTCAATTGAGCAATGAATCTGCTGATATATAAGATGTGACCCAAAAATCCTTGTATTTGCTTCTCAGTCTGAGGCGTGGGCATCTCCTGAATTGCCTTGATCTTGATAGGGTCGACTTCGATGCCTCTTTCACTCACCATAACAATTTTTCTATTGTTGCCCTGAATACACACTTCTGAGGATTCAACTTTAGCTGATACTTCTTAATCCTTTCAAAGAATCGCCTTACCACGGGAATATGCCCTTGCCGATCTTTTGACTTTAGTATCATATCATCCACATAGACTTCCACATATTTGTTCATCATGTTATGCAATATGGCTGTAGCTGCTCTCTGATAAGTTACCCTAGCGTTCTTTAGCCCAAAAGGCATTACCTTGTAATAATAGGTTCCCCATGGAGTGGGGAAGGCTGTCTTTTTACGATCCCCTAGGTGCATGCTTACTTGGTTGTATCTCGAGAATCCATCCATAAATAATAACAAGGCATGCCCTACCATGTTGCCAACCAATACATCTTTGTGAGGTAATGGGAAATCATCTTTAGGGCTCACCTTGTTAAGATCTCGAAAGTCTATGCACATTCGTACCTTGCCATCTTTCTTCGGTACTGGTACTATATTAGCCAACCATTGGCGGTACTTCACCACTTGTAGAGACCCTACATTCAACTACTTCATAACTTCTTCTCTGATCTTCTGACTCCATTTTGGCCACATTCTTTGGAGCTTCTGCTTTATCGGCTTTGTCCCAGGGTAGGTCGGCAAGCAGTGTTGCATAATGTTGGGGTCTATACTAGGCATATATTCATATGACCAAGCAAAGACTTCAGTGAATTCCTTCAAAGGACTAATCATCTTTTATGCTTCTTCATTGTCTAGGGTGGTACCAATTTGAACCTCTCGATGGCATTGGTCGGTTCCTAGATTAATAACCTGGGTATCCTCACGGATAGGTTGGGCTTTCTTTGGTTTGCATTGTTTTATTAACTCTTGATATTTATTAAGATCATCATCAGAAAAATGAGGCAAGTCATATTCGAAATCAGAAATTTCATTCATGAAAGGAGTAATAGACTCGACATACATAGACTATGGGCTCTGCTCAAGAGGGGAGGCCGACACGAAATCATAAATAGTAGACTCAACAACTGACTAGACTATAGACTTGATGACTAACTTGACACTTTTGTCAATGGTATTCTGGTTGGTTGACTCAATAGCATGAGTAAACATGAAGTCTTATCCAATGCTAATCCAATTCAGGAGAGGTTCGATGGCTCAGTGGATGAGGAGATGTGGCAAAGGGCCTTCTTCTCCTTCAGAGAAAGTTGCTGCTTCTAGATAAGTGCCTGCTTCTTCGCAAATACTAGCTAATCAACCTCATGCTCTTGAAAGTCAATCTTTCTGAGGGGTGAAGGTTGGTGGAGACTGTTCAATCCTCTTTCTATAAAGTCCAACTTTTCCAGCCTATTGAGGGATGCCATCCCGGTGCCTTGGTCACATCTTTGACCACCTTCATTTGATTCAGGCACTATACATGCAAACCATCATTCTTTATGCTTCTCTTTGCTTTGCATATACACTTCTTCCTCTGAATGGATGAGGCTTGAGCTCATGTAACTCTCGGGCTCTTGGTTCTTCTAGGAGGGAGCAAATGTAGCTTTTCAAATCGGTGGGAAGCTATAAACTCCAAGTAAGCTTTATCTTCTTTTCCCATTCTCTTTTTAGGAGGACTTTGCCTCTTTTGACCAGATCAATGTTGTAGGGTTACTAGAGGAAGACCCATTCTCAATCAGTGCAATTTCTGCTATCCTGGTGATGCAACTGTCTTGATCACTTTCTTTGATTAACATTTGTTGTTGTTCTACCTCATGAGTTACCCACTCGAACTCATCTTGAAAGAAAACCTCAAATCCTGGTTACATTTTCATGGCAGTTTCATTAAACCACAATTCAATATTTCTACAAAAGGAAAAATCTTCTCCTTCCCTTACAAAGTACCCGTTGAGAGTGGGGTAGTAAGAGGTAGATATTTTCCTAGTCATCCTTAGTACCTTCTACCCTTTGCTTCCATTCTTGCACCTTGGTCTGGGGTTTTGAGGAATGTACCCAAGACCACTCCTTCCTTTGCTAACTACCGGAGTAGGTAACTTTGAAACACCTTGATGATACCTTCCCAATCCCATCCCTAGAAAGTATTGCATGTTCTTCATCATTTGGTTCACTAGAGGGCTCCATATAGCTTCATAGTTAGCTAGAATCTTTTCATCTAGCATTTCCTTTGTGAGTGCTACACAAGTTTCCTCTATTTCAAAACCACTGAGTTGAACTTCCCGGTCTTGTTCTTCTCCATTTTCAATATTGGCTAAGGTGTTCACCACTTCGGGATCCCTGGCTACTGTAATCACTTTCCCTTTATGAATGAACTTCATTTCTGATGGAGACTAGATGACACTACTTTCGCATGATGTAACCAAGGCCTTCCCAAGAGCATGTTGAAAGATTCCAGTATATCAATGATCTGAAAATCATTATCAAACTTCACTAGGCCGACCACCACGGCGATGGTGAGGATGCCAAGGACTTTCCTCTTAGTGTTGTCATATGACCGTGTGGTTTGGGTTGACGGCCTCATCTCTTCTAGGTTGATGCTAATACTCTTTGCTGATCTCAAGGGTAGAACATTCAAAGCAGACCTGTTGTCAATTAGAACCTAGGGAACCATCTTGTCCAGACATTCTACCGTGATGTGTAGAGCATTATTGTGTTGAGCTCCTTTAGGGAGTTCAGAGTCTAAGAACATCAATGATTGTACCGCAAAAGTTACCCCTACTATGTGCGAGACATGCACCAGAACTATCTCAATCGGCTCTTGCACATTGGTGAGAGACTTCAATACTGCTTCACGGTGTGTGGGGAGGCCATCAACAATCCCCAGATTGAGATATTAGCTTGGGACTTTTTTAGCTGAGCCGAGACTAGATTTTCTGGTTCTTTCTGTAAGCCACTGGTTCCTACCTCATTAGTCCTTGACTATTCCACGGCTAGGGCCTTGCCCTTGTAGTCTCTTCCACTCTGAGTCTCAATCACATTGACAGGTTTCTTTACAATGATCTCTGTGGAATAACAATCTCCATCATCACTGTTTGTTATGGTAACTATCCCTATCATGGGATCATCTTCTTCCTCAGATTCCTCTTCACTACTTGAGGTAGGAGGTTGAGGTCCTCCACAAATGTCAAGAGCTCTGGTTGCACCTTCTTGACTGCATTGGAAAGCCACGCAACTGTTATATCTATCATTTCAGCAAGTGTGGAATGTCCCCCTATTTTCTCAAGGATCATCAACTGCTCGGTGTAGCATTGCTCACTGATGGCTACTTCACTTAACATTCGGTCAATTCCATTAACCTCGAGTTTTATCTCAACCAAACGCTCATAGACGCTACTCATGTGCTCTACTATAGGGTTTACTTCACCCTAAAAAATGATTTCATAGCCTTCACTATCCTCTAAATATGATGTCGGATCAGTGCCGATTGAATAGCATCTATGGGATCAATCATTGGATCATCTTCACTAATGGCAAATACTGAATATCCTCCCGCATCTCTTGGAGAAAATATCCAGACTCATCATCATCATCATTGTACCAAGGCCCCTGGTAGTCATCCCAATCTGGGTACTCATCATCAACTTGAGAACTAGAGTCATCTCCATCCTTCTCATCTTCACTTTCGTCCTTGTCATCATCTTCTGTGTCACTCCCTATGTAGCTTAGGTAGGCATGCTTTTTGATCTGTTCTCCCACTGACAATGCTATCACTGCTCTGAGGAGGTCATCTATGACTTCTTCAATATTCTCTAGGTTGTCCTCCCGAGGTACAGTGGGCTAAATTAGAGAAGTGGGATCACCATCCTAGTCTTCTCCCAAAGCATCATTGATCCCTTTGATGTGGTTATCTTTGGGGAGTATGGTGGTGCAACCATATCCTTCCAATTGTATCCATCCATCCATCCTTTTTTTGGGTTATACACTGAACCTTGAGAATGGGATTGGTATGAGGGTGATGAGGGATATGAGATGGTATGGTACGAAGTTGATGTGACAGAAGAAATGGGGTATTGTGAGGAAGATAGGGGGTTATAAGATGATGAGGTCCCTTCTCCTTGATGGCGTGGGGAAGGTTGCTTGATGGTGTGAGGAAAGTTGATGGTATGGTGGAGGTTGGTAATATAATGGAAGTTGGTAATATGGAGGAGGTTGGTAATCTGGTGAAGGTTGGAGGTATGGTACGATAGATTTTTCTGTTGATGAGGACGGATGAACGGCGAGTGTCTGATCTTCTGATGACTCTTTCCTTTTAGAAGTCCTTATGACTCTAGCCCTTTTACTCATGTTTTCCCTACTGGTATTAATGGGATTCCTCCGAGCTCTAGATATAATGAGTTGAGTGGGATCACTCTCTGTGGCTTCTTCATCTAGATTGTTCACATGATCGAGGAGTGGATTGGTGTTGAAATTGGGAGGTTGCTTAACCATGACTTCAATGGTCTCATTATCTACCAAATCCTGAATTGTATATTGCAGACCCATACATCTTTCAATGTTGTTCCCCTTCTGAGTGTGGTAAGCAGAATATTCATGATCTCTATACTAAGTTGGAGGAGGGTTGCTGATCACTCTTAGAGCCACTATCCCTAGCAATCCTTGTTTCTTTAACTTCTCATACTTTGCTGTCATGGGCATTCCCAAATCAGAAAATTGTCTTCTGGGGTGAGGAGCCTTCTGGGAGGGTGCATCTGCTTGTATCACAAATGGTTGTGAAGAGGTGATAGGTGAGACTGACTGTTGGACCGCACCTACCACATTAGTTTCAGAACCCTTTCCATGCCTTATCCTAGTATTCTTGCCTGCTTCTTAGGAGGATCCTTGATACTGGGCCTCTCTCAAAATTCTATTTTCCACACTGTGCCGGTGGCTATTAGGGCATCAAAAGCCTATAGATGTTGGTAGTCGAGGACATCATAATAAGGCTTTGATAAGTTCTCAATCAACATCTCCACTTGCTCTGCTTCTGAAGGCCAATCTACCATTTTGGCAACCTTATCCCTAAACCTCATCAAGAAGGCAGTGAATCCTTCTCTAGGCTATTGCCTCAATGTCTCAAGCTCCCGACATTTCACATCCACTTTGGTGTTGTATGAGTACTGCTTAGTGAAGGCTTTGACCACTATTGTCCAATTCTGGGTTTGGGAAGACTCCAACTAGGTGAGCCACCTTAGTGCTGGTCCTGATAGGGTTAACATGAAGGCTTGCCCCATCTGGTTGTCCACAAGTTGCCATGATTTGGTGATGCTAAGGAAGACTTTGAGATGAGCCTTAGGGTCCACTGGCTTGTCAAATCTATCAGTTTGTCCTTTGAACTTCTCGGGGATTCTTACCCCATAAAATAAACTCATTTCATCAGAATCCACTATTTGACTTTTTGAGCCTTTTCACACTTGAATCATATTTTCCAACTTCTCTAATTATTGTCTGAGTTTCCTTTCTTTCTTGGTCTCTGGAGGCTCCATTTGGACATGTGTGGCAAACTTCTCTTCCTCATCTTCAATCACTACCCTAGGAGGAGGGACCCTAGAATAGGCCCCTCATTGACCATTCAGATGGGTAGGTGAAGCTCCTCTCTGACCGGTTGCCTGACTTACTCCGGTTCTCCTGAGTCAACTCAGAAAGAATTCTCACGATGACCCATAGGTCCGTTCTAATCCAACTCTCCTGTAGCTTGTATTGGTTCAGCCCTGGGAGGGTTTTAGAGTGCATGCAGTATCTGAGCTATTCCTCTCTTGACCTCGACCATTTCTGTCTGCAAGGTCTCTACGGGGAGGACACATACTTGCTCCTGTGATTCAAGGTCATGTGGATCCATGTGAACTAGGTCGTAATCACTTGGCGGTAGATAATCTCGAAAAGACGATGGATGTGACACTGGACTTAAGCGAGTCAACCGACTACCCTAATGTGTCCAAATGGACCGCGGAGAATACTTGAGGTGTGAAATTGTGCCTAAACAAAAAATGGTTTATTTTAGGATTCCTAAATTCCCAATCCCTTATTCACTCATTTACTAGATTAACTACCAATAATCTATCCAAAGTTAGTCTGCTTGATGATAGGGAGTGGGTAGGGGTGGATGCCCTAGTCCACTCAATGTCATAAATGGGAGATTCACACGAATATCCCACTAGGTGACCTTCCTCCTAGTTTCCTTGGGTCTTTTAGATAATTCAGCATTTTGTGGGACGTTGACTGAAATCAACCCAGAACGCGTATGCCAAATCATCATATCTCATTTCTAAGGAGGAAGGACACCTTTTATCCGAAACCCACTTAGGAGAGCATTTCTTTATGACTAGAATATATCATAGGAAAATTCCTTTTCAAGACCACAGACAAATTCTATAGATCAGCTTGTGGCGCTCCTAGCATTCTCCATCTAATTCCTACATGATGCGAGTATGTAGTGGATGCAATAAGACCGACAAGGGTTCCTTGATAGGAACAATATATGCAATGTACGTGATCCTTTTGATATACCCGTGGGTACAAGATCAAGGGGGTGACTTCTTTCCTTATTACTCGTGACTACACACGAGGTTAAGCAACTGGCCACGGGGTGGTGGAACTGTGAGTGATTGTGTGCAAAAGTGAAATGCGGGAATATCATTATTCGATCTCAGAACGTCATAAAGTGCACGGACCTCCCCGAGGGTTCTAGCACAATTATGAACATCCTCGCCATTTAACAATACCCCACACCCTTGTACAGGAAGTGGCTACCATTTTCTCTCAAAGTACTCTCCATGACATCCACTAACCTTCCCAAGGGTGCGGACATGACAAGGAGTCCCTCACCAAGTGATTTCACTTCTAGCATGATGCATAATCTGGTTAGTGAGTACAAATACAAGCATAGGGTTAGCCAAACATGTTGTCAAGCAGATGTGGTGGAAAATGTTCTTGCATTTAATGGTAGCACTCAGTGTTGGAAGCTTGACATTTATCCCCAGTGGAGTCACCATTGTGAGGGTAGAGGCCGAAAAAGATGCTACGATCTCCCTCTTCCCTTGTGGGGGTAGAAAAAAAACTCACATTCATTCTATCCTCTCTCCTCTCTTTCTCTTTCATGAGGGAGGGGTGTGTTGTGTGTGCTTACCCCCAGGCCCCACACCGTCGTATCACCACTCGAAGATACGTTGAGGCCTATTTCGTAGGTTGTAAAGTTTGTCATTCGAGACGGGGATTTGATGATGGTCCAATCAGGATCATGCAAAAGGGTTTGGAGTCACCACCTAGGGTTATGGGCCTAGAACCCGAGGGTGGGCCCAATTCCTAAGAAAAGGGCCCAAACATTAGTCTGGTCTAGAGATTTAGGATAAGTGTCAGGTTGTAGAATTGGGAAGGTGTTAGGCACCCAATCTACCTGGTTCAACTGGTTTTCTTACAAGATGCTTAAGAACGAATATTTTTCACAATTATTCCTATTCCGCATGCATCACTAAGTTATCACATATGGTGTAAGTGTGTAGAGTCTTACTGTAAATGGGTGGGTCCCACAGAAGAAAAACACATTTTTTTACGTTCTGCCACCCAAATTGACTGGCCGGTTGGCAGCTGAGTGGCCTACCTGATATCTCATTTGTGATCCAATAGCTGCCCTACCTCTTGGGCTCATAAGTCCACTCAATGTGGAACTGGTCCCACCTCTATCTAACTATCCTATGTGCTTTCCTTGGACAATGAAGTAGTCAAACTTTCTCTCCTACTACTGTACAAATGGATCCATAGTAAAGCAGCCTTCTCCCTGATGCCAATTAGACTATATTACTAGGCTTAGCTGCTTCCAGTTTGAGGGTATTATAGACCAAGGTTGCACACTTCATTCCAATGAAGATTGATAACTTTATGGAGAAGCTAGCATAGTTGTATGTTGAAAATATTGTTAGATAGCATAGAGTACCTATTAGCATCATCTATGATCGTGATTCCCGATTTATATCTAAAATCTGGGAATGCTTACAAAAGGCAATGGGGACACAACTAACTTTTCGTAGAGCATTTCATCCACAAATGGATGGTCAGTCAGAAAGGACAATTCAGACTTTGGAAGATATGCTAAGTGCCTGTGCTCTGGATATGCACTATAGTTGGGATGAAAATGTTTCTTTGATTGAATTTGCCTACAACAGTCACTGGGCAGCTATTGGCATATCACCCTTTGAATGCACAGTATAGAAAGAAGTGCAGGACACCACTATACTAGGATGAAGTTGGTGAGAGAAGAATACTGGGTCCAGAACTAATACAAATCATTTGTGAAAAAGTGGATTTAATCAGAGAAAGGATCAGGATAGCAAATTCTAAGGGAAAAGAATTATGTTGATGTTAGAAGAACACCCTTTGGAATCCAATGTGGGAGACAAGGTTTTTTTGAAGATCTCACTAGTCAAAGGAGTAAAGACGTCTAACAAGAAAGGAAAGTTGAGCCCCCGATATTTGGGGCAATTTGAAATCTTAGATCAGGTTGGTTTGGTAGCATATCGGTTGGCACTACCATCGAAATTGGAGAAGTTCCACAATGTCTTTCATGTCTCCACGTTGAATAAGTATGTTCCTGATCCTTTAAACATTTTGACCACCACTACACCTATTGATTTGGATAGGAATTAGTGTTATATAGAAAACTAGAAGGAATCATTGTTCGTAAGGATCACCGGCTCCGTAATAGTACAATCTTCTATGTGAAGGTCAAACAGAGAAACCTTCCAGAACAAGAAGCAACTGGCAATGAGAGGATAAGATGAAAGAGAAGTATCCTGAGCTATTCAGATTACCAAGTAAGCTTTACAATTTCGAGAACAAAAATTTTATAAGGAGGGGGGAATGTGATACCCTGGTCTAGCCTTACTTGTTTTTTTTACAATTTAGGGAATGAGGTGGAGGTGAGAGACACCTCTGATGGATGGCTGGCTATGATGGAATGCCTAGAAGTTAATGATGATCGTAACTTCTAGTGCATCTCCTATCAGCAACACTGGAAAACATTCCACGACCAGTGGGCAAAAAGGTAAAGACCCTAGTAAGTTGGCCTATAGAGGCTCAGCATTGGAAATGGACTAGAAGTATTGAGTTGTACAGCAACCCACCAACAAGTCCAACTGGCTTGCTGGTGGTGCAGTCCTAGGAAAAATCTAACCCTTGTCCTCTGTGGGGCTTACAACCCTACAGCTCAGCCTATCACTTTCACCCAATGAATTGGGTCCCAATACTGATGGTGAACCAATTTCCAGATCAGAATTTGGTGGGGTCCACCATGAGATATTAAGAGTTAATGTAAAATTAAGTTCTATAGTGTTCACCCAAATAGATCCTAAGGTCCATTTGGCTGAACTATATAAATCATTTTTCAGTCACTGTTCATTCATTTGTGAACGGCGAAACTACTAACTACTGAAGAAGTAAGGAAAAGAAGAAAGATGGAAGAAGGAAAGAAAAGAAGAAAGGAAGAGAAGGAAAAGAGAGAAGAAATAAAAATTTTTGCTAAAATGCTACACTTGCTTGCACCTAAGTGAGTGCTTCTACCCTTTTTAATTCTGTGAATTTTGCTGTCAATAGGTACTAGCATGTTAGGACAGGTTTGCATGTGTAAATGGGTACCTTGAGTTGGGATTCTGCATCCTGTAGCTGAATTCCTACTTTTAGAGTGGGTTTGGGGACCCAAGTTGACCAACCTTGGGGCTTTTACCATGCAACTTAATTCTAATTGGGTGGAGAATGAGGTATGCATGTAAGAAATTTTGAATTTTGGTGCATGTATATGTTGTTGTTTTTCCTTAGTTAATTGAGAATATTTTCCTTAATTTCCTCTCTGTAGTATAGGGTTCTTCCAAAATAAGATCAATTGGAGCTGAAGCAGGGTGAGACCATGATCCGTGCAACCTATCAGCTCCATATGAGTGAGAAATTTAATGGGAAAACCCCAACTGAGTAAAGTGGATATGTGGATGGTTAATACTAGAGTTTGTGAGGGTAGCAGCTAGAGGATGCGTATGCATTCCTCCCATATGGGGAGGAGAAAAAGGCTGGTATTGATTCCGTCCTCTCTCCTCTTGCTCTTTCATGAGGGAGGGGTGTGTCATGTGTGCTTTGCTTACAAGCCCCGCACCTCCGTATTTCCTCTAGAAGATATGTGGAGGCCTATTTCGCAAGAGTGTAAAATTTGTCATTTGAGATGGGGGTTTAATGATGGTCTAATACGGGTATCAGGATCATACAAAAGGGTTTGGAGTCACCACCTAGGATTATGGGCCTAGGACCCAGGGGTGGCCCCAATTCCTGAGAAAAGGGCTCGATAATTGGTTTAGTCCAGAGATTTGGGTTAAGTGTCAGGTTATAGAATTGGGAAGGTGTTAGGCACCCAATCTACCCGGTTCAACCAGTCTTCCTACTAGATGCTTAAGAACGAACATTTTCCACAATTATTACTATTCCACATGCATGGCTAAGTAATCACACATATAGATATTGACAGAATTTAAATGACTATTTACACTAAAACAAGGTATATATAAAGTCTACACGATGACAATTCGGTTGAGAAATTGTACCTAAACTTAACCCCTATTTTGGGTCAAGAGGGGTGGGCCCCTGATTAGTACTTGTTTTGACTGTCTTTCGGATTCTCCGAGCTCAGGGGAAGATGGTATTGACCTCCAACTTCCTTTCTTGAAAGATTTTGATTGTGATGATATTTGGGCAGAGTTCCGCCTAGGAACGGTTACTTTCGTATTTGGATTCGGACAGAGCTTCTGCTAGGGAAGGCTATTTCGAGATTTGGATTCCGATAGGGCTTTGGCTAGGTAAAGGCTATTTATGGGCTTCAGATGAGGTGGCACTCCGTCAAAGCTTCCACTGTGGCTAGGCTAAGGTGGCACTCCAGTAGATCTTCCGTGGGGAATGGCTAGGGGAGGGCTAGGCTGAGGTGGCACTCTAGCAGAGCTTCCACTAGGAATAGCTATTTTAGGAAAGATTCCAAGGGTACTCAGATAGAGCTTCCGCTAGGAACTACTATTTTTGGAAATAAATGGATTGAAGATCCCCAAAGCCCAAAAGAACACTTTGAAGATCCGAACAAAACTTTGGATCTTGACAAAGATCTCTTTGTAGACCCGAAGAACCTCAAGGGGAGAGGGATTTCTACTTTTAGTAAAGATCAAGAACACTCAAAGGGAGGATGCTAAGAACATATTGGATTGAAGATTTTCAAAGTCCCGAAGAACACTTCGAAGATCTGAACAAGATTTCGGATCTTGACAAAGATCTCTCCGAAGACTCGAAGAAACTTAAAGGGGGAGGGGATGAGGAGAGAGGGTAGAGTTTCACTTCCTAAAGGGGGAGTTGTGGGGTTGTTGTGTTGTGTAAAATTCAAAGGAGGGGGTATTTATAGGATTTCAAGGCCATTGGGGAGGAAAGAGAATTTTTAACCAATGGGGGGTTTTTGGACTAAAGTGGGTAAAAAGGGGTTTTAACCAATGGGCAAAAAAAAAGTTTTTTGTGGATTAATGGGAGGAGAGAGTTTTTAGCAAAATGTGGGTTTCTAGACTAAAGTGGGTGAAGAGGAAATCTCTTCACCCATCAGGCCAATGGAACACTAATCCCTACCATTGATGGTGGCGCACAAGGTTGGGTTGAAGTGCACAGGGCATGGCCAACACGGCTGCATGGGATGGCAGGCAATGTGCACATGGTGTGCGGGCAGTGGTGCATAGCTAGGTACAGGTTAGGCATAAGGGTGTGCGGGTAGTGGCATGGTTGTATGGGGCAGTGGCCTGGGTGTGTGGGGCAGCATGTGTATGGTGCAGGCAAGGGTGCTGGCAGCAACCAGCGGGGGCACCTGTAGTAGCCAGCAGGGGTGCCAGTAGCAGCCAATAGGGGCATTGGCAGTAGCCAGTAGGGGCATGGACAACAGCCAGTGGGGGCACATTGATGCGGGCTAGGCAGTAGCCAGTGCACGCAGCATACGTGCGGGATGACCTACTGGCCAGTGCGTGCGATCATGGAATTTTCTGGTGACAATTACAGGAAATCCGATGGTCCAATTTTGACGTGCCTTATATCGTCGGAATCGTATTTTCGAGTACTATCCATCCGTATGGTTATATTGACCAGATTCCTTTAGATACAAAAAGTCAAAATTGGACCCTCTTCTGTCTTGCACGGGGGGTTTCTAAAGTTTTTAGTAGGGGATGAATTTGGGGCATTTGAGTAGGTAGGGAATTTTTCTAGGTTTCCAGCAGGCGACATACGTACGAGAAAACATAATTTTTCAGGCATGATTACAGGAGATCCAACAGTCCGATTTTGACGTCCTATATATCGTCGAAATTGTATTTCTGAGCACTAGCCATCTGTATGGTCATCGTAACCAGATTCCTTCGTATATAAAAATTCAAATTTGGACCCTCTTCTCTCCCGTGTGAGGGTTTCTAGGGTTTTTAGATAGGTGGAGAATGTTTTCGGGTTTTCTTAGTCAATCATCCTCTCTGTTGATCAGAAGTCAGAAGTCGTGTCCAAGATTCGCATTTCATCATAGCCAGAGGTGGGTGACAAAATTAGGCGTTTATAGAATGCCCCTCTTTGACCGAGGCCTATGCCAACAGCCGAAGGGCAAAGAAAAGAATGATCACATTTTGTCACCGGAAGCATGTACTACCATGATTTTGCTCATTAATGACGGAGTTGAAAAATAAAATAGATAATATCTCTCAACTATTTTAGAGTTTTAAGACTTACATGGACTATCGATTGTAGGAAAGGAATTCGTTGCTCTTCCAATCTTACAAAAAATGTTAGTACTTTGATCTTTGCCTTTTCCTTAGCTGGGCTTTACATGTGTCAGTTCATAGAATTTAGTCCCCAGGTTGGGTGAACCAATC
Organism: Macadamia integrifolia; assembly: GCF_013358625.1. NCBI lineage: Eukaryota > Viridiplantae > Streptophyta > Magnoliopsida > Proteales > Proteaceae > Macadamia > Macadamia integrifolia. The sequence continues at coordinate 13,954,135 of NC_056567.1, forward strand.
TGGACTCTCTGGGACCGATGGTTATAAGATAGGAATTCATTGCTCTTCCAATCTTGTAACAGGCAAAAACATTTGATTCTTGGATTTTCCTTGACTGGGCTTCGCATGTGCCAGGTTAGGAAATTTGGTCTATGAGATTGGGTCACTCGGAGCCGATACAAAGAGATTGGGCCGCCTAGGGCTGGGTAAATGCAATGGGGCCACCTGGGGTCGGGTCAATGAAATTGGGGGGTAAATGCAATGGGGCCACCTGGGGTCGGGTCAATGAAATTGGGCCACCTGGGGCCGGGTCAATGAAATTGGGCCACCTGGGGCCTGGTTAATGAAATTGGGCCATCTAGGGCCGGGTCAATGCAATTGGGCCACCTAGGCTAGGTCAATGAAATTGGACCACCTGGGGCGGGGCAAATGCAATTGGGCCACCTGGGGCCAGGTTAAAGAAATAGGGCCACCTGGGGTCGGGTAAATGCAATTGGGCCACCTGGGGCCGGTTAAATGCAATTGGGCCACCTAGGGCTAGGTCAATGAAATTGGGCCACCTGGGGTCGGGCAAATGCAATTGGGCCACCTGGGACTGGGTTAATGAAATTGGGCCACTTGGGGTCGGGTAAATGCAATTGTTTCTTTTCTTGATTTTCCCTTGATTTCTGCTTCTTTGGATTTAGAATCTAGCTTCTTGCTTTTGATTTGGGACCTTGTTTTGAACCTTGCTTTTACCATTGATCTTGTTTTTTTCCTTTTGGCTTTGAATTTCCTTTTTCCATGTCATATAATTTTCACCTACCACATGAATTTGAATTTTACACTCCTTTCAATTTTTTACCTTCCATTTCCATATAATTTCCACCTACCACATGGATGTGAGTTTTTCCTTCTTTTTGATTTTTACTTTCTATTCTTATGTGAATTTGAATTTTCAACTACCATATGAATTTTTACATTCCCTTTGATTTTTACTTTCCATAATTTAGTACAATAATAATTTTGAACTTGGTATTTGGTGGTAAGAATCTTTGATTTGCACCTTGAGATTGGAATCAAAATTTCTTTTTTTGGGAAAACAAATTTTCTACCCATAAAATGGTCCCCCCCCTCCTTTGCTTATTCCTCATTTTGACTTTTCTGAGTGGGGAATGATTCGTGAGTGAGTGAGTTCAGATTTTTGGAATCTTCTCAAAGATCTAAACTATTTTGCATTTTCTCGGGTTTCTTCAACTTTTTTCTGAAGATCTTCAAGTTTTTCTTGAAGTTCTTCATCTTTCTCTGGAAGATCTTCATAGTTCTTAAGGAATGGGTCATTTGGAGAATTTAACATTCTTGTGGAATTTTGTGCAAATTGGGAAACTTCTTGGGGCTCTTTTGTGATTTTGAAAAATATGGCTGAAAGAAGAAAGAGAAATACTTGTGGAGAAATCCAGCTGGAGGGTTGCAGTAGTTCCTTCCAAAGGGATGAGAGCCTGGCCGATTGGTACTCCGGCCAGACTCTACACAATAGTCGAAACCACATCTGCAACTCCGTATGGGGTTCTTGGGTAAGTCTTTACATTTGCTCATTTATTTTTATGTTGTTTTTGTTTTTTTTTTTATTTTTTATTTATATATTCTCTATTTCCACTAGCATGAGGGGAGGGAACTACCTACCTTGGCCTTGTATGGCCATGCGAACATGGTTTGGTCATGGTACGACATACTTCCTCGTAAAGTGAGGGAGATGGTTGATTTATTATGCCTGTGTTGGTTAGCCCTTATAGAGACCCAAAAATTCATTCCGGCACTAGTAAGGGCTCTGATGGAGCGGTGGTGGCCAAGTACTAAATCATTTTATCTTCCTATTGGTGAGATCACCATCACGCGTCTGTGCGTCTATGCCTTGACAGGTGTTCCATGTGGGGGTAGACCCATGACCCTTCCTGAGACTCTGACAGTCAGGGAGTTTGCGGACATGACAGGCCTTGCCATTGCGACTGATCAAACACATATTCATCTTGGGGAGATCAGTGCACAATGATGGAGAATTGGCCTATGGGTAAACTCTGGCAACGTGGCACAGGTGACCCGTTCTTTCTTGTTGCTTGCTATAGGTCAGTGTCCTTTTAGTGACCTCCGAGGGGGAGTAGGCATTCACCTGGTGTTCTTTTTTCTGGATCTTCAGAAGGTAGATTCTTGGGACTAGTGTGGGGCCGCCTATACATACCTCTTGCGGACCCTAGACCTATTGTCATATGGAGACCAAGGTCTCAAGGGAGCGGGTTACATCCTCTAGGTAATGTTCATCCTTGTACCTATTTCCTTTCATTCATTTGGATTGCACTTCCTTACTTTGATCTTTTAAAACAGCCTTGGTGCTTTGAGCACCTAGAGATTAGAGCTCCCAGACTGAGGGATCCTTAGGCATTTTCCTTCCCTATAGCTATAAGGTGGGGAGATAGTCAGGTGCTTAGGGGCTGGCACCATCCTCCGAGGACTACCGCTTGTTCTCTTTTAAACGATCTTACTGAGGTATGCCACATTTGACACTAAAATTCCTTTTGTCCTGTCTTGTGTTTACTTTTCCTTGAATTTGTATGTCACTTGGGGACCGTTCCATTCTCTCATATTTCTAGACTTTGACGAAGTTGTCTTTTCTAGATACTTATCTGAGAACTGGGTCCTGTTCTGAGGCATATGGGGCCATGTCTGGTACCTGGAAGAGAGAGTCATACCCTAGTGGTCTAATATTGAGTCACGTCTCTCTCCCTATCTTCCTCCACCAACCATAAATTGCCCAAAGATCATGCTTGCAGACGAAATTGACTGGTTGGTTGATGGAGTATGGGATGAATCATTTATCGACCAGGATAGAGACTATAGAGCCTTCCTGGAGGAGAAGATAGTATGCACCCCTCTTGGTCCTGACGGTCCAGTGGTATGTTGCCCTTTCTTAAATATTTCCTTCACGCTTCAACTTCTTTTCGTTTCGATCTTAAATGATGTTCTTTTAGGGGAGAACATGACTCATAGACCCTTCTATTGTTCAGTCTACGAGGAAGTATATTGAATTAAAGTCATCATTTAAACCATACTTTGAATCACCTCCATGGAGTACTGGGGAACTCGCCGATGCTAGTCCAGTCTGCTCCAGCTTTTGTGTCATATCCTAAATCAATGCATCCTGCTGGGCAATCTCCTGCTGGTAAGAGCTGACTTGGCTCTCCAAGGTGACAATCCTTCCATCCTAAGGAATATCGGAGAGTACCAAGAAGAAGAATAATGAAAGAGGAAGGCAAAAAAAAGAAAAAAAGAGAAAAGGTAGAAAATAATTGAGCGACTATCACCTCACAAAAGCCATAATGTATCCTCCTGATCTCATAATAGACCTCCAGAGACACATGAGAAAGAGCATATCAGCCAAACGGAGTCAAAATTTGATTAAAGGATGATCAAATACTCACATAGTCATAAGGAATGGGCAGCCCAAGGGGAGCATCTACATCTGTGCTTCGCTCCAGAAGATGAGGGAGGCTGGGGTTGGCCACGTTGGGATAGCACCAAGTAGGAAAGCCACGAAAGGGGATGTTGCCTACTCTGAGAGACCCACTAGCACTAGGAAATACTCAACAAAGGGCAATATACCACTAGTGCAATTGTAAACACATGTATATTTTTTATTTTTCTTTTTCCCTCTCCCTTTTATTTTGGCATCTTATGAATGAAAGTCTATCTTTGACACAAAGAGAAACTTTTCTTTTTGTTTTTTTTATTTGTGGTTTGCAATGTTTTAGGCATAATTAATTCCACAACTCAAGTCATAATTAGAATAATCAGGATAACGTGAAAACCCAAATACTTCTTCATTTCATTACCAGGTGAATTACATGGAAAGGAGAACAATTTTCCTACCATAAATAGGATAGGTAAGTAATAAGGTGAGGAGACAACTCTTAAGGTGGGTGAAAGCTCACAAATTCTTTTGGGTCTATCACCTCGAGCCCATATAGTTGGCCGATGTACATAAGCAAATAAAAGGATGTGTGAGTCATCCCATCAACCTGACATAATTGTAGCCAGGGGTCTTTATCAAAAAATCTTCTTATGGCCTCCCTAGGTATCTCCATGCGATATTTGGCATAGTCATTTCCTTCAGGTACTTCTCCCAGTCAGTGATAAGGTTCAATTCTGAAACTTCCCTCCTATCCTGATAGCACAGAGCTTCGAGTGGGCCTCCTTTTAATGACTTGGTTAACTTTAGTTTCTCGAGGAGCCAAATCTGAAAAATAGTTGGACTCCCTTGATAATGATCTAGTCCAAATCTATGGCCATGGCTCATGTTATCGAATCCCTTGAATGTTTTTGCAAGAACCGTAGGGATGATGAGACCTCCTTTCTTTAACTATTTTACTACTTCAATCAGGATAGGCAGTGCACCATGTCTGGGAGTTCAGAGAATGTAGCGAGCTATCATGCAAAATAAATAAGTATCCTGTGATCTCTATTGATGGATTCTTCCCATTGGTAGATATTGGACAAAGATCTGGGCCACCTTCAGAATGTCAATCTTCCCATACCTGACGAATTGCTTCACTTCCTCTTCTTACCATCTGAAGAAGTCCTGAATTTCCTCTGAATAATCTTCCTTCAAAGATGGTTGGAACAACCTTCCTTTGGGTGAAGATAACATACAAACCCGGAATTCTTTGAAAGTTGGGCGGATTTCTACTAATCCAAGCTAAAATACATGTAAGTTGGCATCCCAGTGTTGGGGCACTTGCCTGAGTAATTGGTGATGTAATTTCACACACCTGATCTGACTGAGAAATGACACATTCATAGATTCCAACAATCCTGGCGCCCTCATGCTCATGTCCAAGGTCCATTTTCTCAATGTCTCATCCAAGCTTATGATTTTTCCTGAAACCATCACAAACATAAGAGATATGATGATTTATCAAAGCATTACTCATTAGCTAATGACTCAAACAAGCCTTTACCACTGTTGCATCAAGTTCTTTTTTTTCTTACTAATCAAGGATGGGGAATAGGCCTTGATAAAATGGTGTTGGGTGGTGATTTTCTTTTAGGGAATGGAATCTGGGATAAGGCTTTAACGGACCATAGGTGAATGACAGATAGCTAAGGGCCTTGCCTGCCAAATGATGATTCTTAGGGGATAGAATCCTAGATAAGAATTGATGGACCAATAGGGGAATAACAGATACCTAATGGCCTTGCATGCCAAATGGCGATTATTGGGGGACACAAACTATGATGATCTTTTAAGATACTTTGATTATTAATCAAGGAACCAATTTATTGCCTTTAGATGGTTGAGACCGCACTTACACAAATCAAGTTGCCTATATATCCCTCAAAAGGAATCAGGTCTGACATAGTTCAGGCTATTCACCCTTTTAGACATAATATTTCTTGAGTTGGATCAGTCCGGGTACTTCTTCGCCATTGTGGTCTATAAGTTTCACAGCTTTTCTTAGTAAAATTTTTTTAACAGTGAAAGGGCCACTCCAGTTGGGCCTAAATTTCCCTCTTGGGTCATGAATTGGGGCTCTTTGTTCTTGAAAAATGAATTCACCCTCCTCTATGTGGTGGGGCTTCACATTTTTGTTCAAGGCCCTGGCCATTCTTAGTTGATATTTCTTCAAATTATCCATGGCTTTCATATGCCTTTCATCAAGAAAATTGAGCTCATCATGTCTGGCCTTCACCCTTTCTCCTTCAGGTAGCTGACTATCAAGAAGCACCCTTAAGGATGGTACCAGGATTTTCACGAGTAGAACCGCCTCAACCCTCTATACCAAAGAGAAAGGGGTTGCCCCTGTTGAGGATCGTACAGAAGTTCGGTATGGTCATAAGGCAAGGGGTAACTGATCAACCCATTCCTTGTTTGTTTCCACCATTTTTTACAAGATGACTTTGTTGTTTTTGTTGGCTGCTTCTACTGTCCCATTGGACTACGGCCTGTAAGTGGTAGAGCGATGCCTTCTGATACTGAACTTTGTGTAGATTTTTTCGATCTTACCTCAAAAATGGGATCCCTGATCTGATATCAATTCTTAAGGTACTCCATATTGGGAAATGATATTTTCTTGGATGAATTTGACTACCTTATCAGACGTGAGGACCGCATAGGACTGAGCTTCTACCCACTTAGTGAAATAATCTATAGCTACCAAAATGAACTCGACCATTGGATGCTTTGGGGTTGATTTTTCCAATGATATCGATGCTCCAAGTGAAGAAGGGCCAAGGTGAACTGAGCGAATGCAACTCTGTTGGTGGGATATGCATAATGTTAGCAAATATCTGACACTTGTGGCATTTCTTGATAAACTCCACACAATCTGCTTCCATTATCTTCTAGTAATATCCCAGCTTAAGGATCTTCTTAGATAACATCTTAGCATTCATGTGGGGTCCACAAAGACTTTAATGAATTTTCTCCATGATAATTGTTGCTTTCTCCTCTTACACACAACAACTATATTCTGTCATAGGATCTTTTGTATAACAAATCTTCTTGAAGGATAAATTAGGCGGCATATCTCCTTAGAAATTTCTTCTCTCTGTCAGTTGTTTCAACTGGGTACTTTCTTTCCCTTAGGAAATCTACTATGTGAGAGAACCAAGACCGACCATCCATAGTGAGAGAGTTCACCAAATTCTAATAAATAGGCCTACTTCTTTGTTCCACCAATAATGGTTGAACCCTAGCCATAGGGTTACATTCTACCATGGAAGCCAAGGTTGCAAGCGCATCAGCAAACCTGTTGTTATCTCTCTGGAAGTATTCGAATGAGATCTTCTCAAAGTGTTCAACCACTTCTTCTAGATGTTCTTGATATGGCTTCAACTTTTCATCTCTGGTCTTCCATTTTCCTTGCGTCTGACAGATGACGATGGATGAATCGCCATAAACCTTGATCCTTTTCACTCTAATAGTCAAAGTAGTTTCGAACCCCAAAGCACAAGCTTCATATTCGATAATATTGTTTGTACAGGGGAAATTGAGGTGGAATGATGAAGAAAAATATAGACCATCAGAAGTGACAAGCAATATTCCCACACTACATCCCTTCTGATTGGCTGCTCCATTAAAGAATAACTGACATTCATTAATTGTGTCTTCTTCCTCTATCGTTGTGATTCCTTTATTAGGAAAGGCATCATCGAAAGATCTTCCAGCTTCTGTGGGGTGGGTAGCCAAATGATTGGCTATGGCCAGCCCCTTGATAGATTTCTAAGTAATGTAGGTAATGTCAAACTCTGATAGCTAAAGCAACCAACGAGCCATCCTTCCTATTAGGGATGGTTTCTCGAAGAGGTATTTGATGGGATCCATCCTTGAGATCAAATGCATCAGATAGAAAACCATGTAGTGTCGCAACCTTTTCATTGCCCAAATCAACGCAACACAAGTTCTTTCCAAAGATGTGTACCCTGTCTCATATTCCAGGAACTTCTTACTAAGGTAGTATATGGCATGCTCTGCCCCTTCTTTCGTCTCTTTCTGTGTTAGCATAGAGCCCATGGAATATTCTCCCACGAATAAGTACAATAGAAGTGGTTCACCTTCCCCCGGCAATGTCAATACTGGTGGTTTCATGAGGTATCCATTGATTTTATCAAAAGCTTGTTGGCATTGGTCATTCCATTTCGTGTGCTGATTCTTCTTCAGTAGCTTGAAAATTGGCTAACAGATGGTAGTCAACTGAGCTATGAATCTGCTAATATTCTGAATGTGACCCCAAAAATTCTCATATTTGCTTCTCAGTTCGGGGTGTGGGCATTTCTTGAATTGCCTTGATCTTGATAGGGTTGACCTTAATGCCTCTTTCACTCACCAAAAACCTAACAACTTTCCTATTGTTGCCCTGAATACACACTTCTGAGGATTCAACTTTAGCTGATACTTCTTGATTCTTTCAAAGAATCACCTTAGCGTGGGAATATGCCCCTACCAGTCTTTTGACTTCACTATCATGTCATCCACATAGACTTTCATGTCTTTGTTCATCATTTCATGCAATATGGCCATAGTGGCTCTTTGATAAGTTGTCCCGGTGTTCTTCAATCCAAAAGGCATCACCTTGTAACAATAGGCTCCCCATTGAGTGGTGAAGGCTATCTTCTCACGTTCCTCTGGGCACATGCTTATTTGGTTGTATCTGGAGAATCCATCCATAAATGTTAACAAAGCATGCTCCTCCATGTTATCCACCAATACATCAATGTGAGGTAATGGGAAGTCATATTTAGGGTTCACTTTATTAAGGTCTCGAAAGTCCACGCACATTTGTACCTTGCCATCTTTCTTTGGTACTAGTACAATGTTGCTCATGCTACACAATGTTGGGGCCAATTTTTACCTCTTGAAGGCATTGGTCGGTTTCTAGATTAGTAACCTGAGTATCCTCATGGATGGGTTGGGCTTTCTTTGGTTTGCATTGTTTTATTGATTCTTGATATTTATTAAGACCATCATCAGAAAAAGGAGGCAAGTCATAATCGGAATCAGAAATTTCATTCATGAAAGAAGGAGTAACAGACTCGACATACAAGGACTCTGGACTCACCTCGAGAGGGGAAGCCAACACAAAATCATAAACAACAGACTCAACTACAGACTTGATAACTGGCTTGATGCTTTCTCTAGGGGTATTCAGGCTGGTTGACTCAATAGCATGAGCAAACTTAAAGTTTTTCCCAATGCTTGTCCAATGCAAGGGTGGTTCGATGGCTTGATGGATGAGGAGGTGTGGCAAAGGGCCTTCTTCTCCTTCTAAGAAAGTTGCTGCTATTTCTTCAGTGGTGCAATGGTTCTTCGGGATAGATGTCTACTTCTTCACAAATACCAACTGATCAACCTCGTGCTCTCAGAAGCCAAACCTTTTGAGGGGTGAAAATTGGTGGAGACTACTCAATCGTCTTTTTATAAAGTCCATCTTTTCAAGCTAGTTGAGGGATGCCATCCTGGTGCCTCGGGCACATCTTTGACCACCTTCACGGACCTTCCCATTGTAGTTGATTCGGGCACAGTACATACAAACCATCATTCTTTGTGCTCTTCTTTGCTTTGCATACGCACTTCTTCCTCTGAAAGGACGAGGCTTATGCTCATGTAGTTCTTGGGCTCTTGGTTCTTGTAAAAGGAAGCAAATGTAGCTTTTCAAATCAATGGAAAGCGGTAAACTCTAGGTGAGCCTTATCTTCTTTTTCCATTCTCTTTTCAGGAGGACTCGAGGACTTGGTGCCTCCTTTGATTGGATCAATGTTGAAGGGTCACCAGAGGAAGACCCAATCTCAATCAGTGTAATTTTTCTATCTCAATCAATGTAATTTTTGCTATCTCGATGATACAACTGTCTTGATCCCTTTATATGACTAGAATTTGTTGTTGTTCCACTTCATGAGTCACCCAGTTGAACTCGTTTTGGAAAAATACTTCAAAACCTGGTTGCTTCTTTACGGTGGTTTCATCAAACCATGGCTCAACATTTCCACAAAAGGGAAATCATCTCCTTCTTTTACAAAATACCCATTGAGAGTAGGGTAGTAAGAGATGGAGATCTTTCTAGTTATTCTCAGCACTTTCTGTTCCTTGGTGGTTGGAGGAGTGTACCCAAGACCATTCTTTCCTTTGTTCGCTGCCAAACTAGGCTGCTTTGGAACTCCTTGATGATATTTCCCTAGCCCCATGCCAGGAAAATTTTGCATATTCTTCATCATCTAATTCACCGGAGGACTCCAAATGGCTTCATAGTTATCTAGGATTTCCTCCTTTGGAACTTTTTTGGCAATAGCTGCACAAGTTGCATCTAAGTCAAAACCACTTAGTTGAACTTTCTAGTCTTGTTCTTCTCCATTTTCAATATTGGCCAAGGTGTTAACCACTTTGGGATCCCCTACTACCATAATCACCTTTCCTTCATGAATGAACTTCATTTTTTGATGGAGACTAGAGGACACTACCTTCACATGATGCAACCAAGGCCTTCCCTAGAGCATATTAAAAGCTGCCGGTATAACGATGACTTGGAAGTCAATATCAAAATTCACCAGGCGAATCTATATGGCAAGGGTAAGGATGCTAAGGATCTTCCTCTTGGTATTGTCATATGCCCATATGATTTTGGTAGTCGGCCTCATTTCTTCCAGGTTGATGCCAATACTCCTTGCCGACCTCAAGGGTAGCACATTCAAAGCGGACCCGTCATCAACAAGAACCTAGGGAACCAACTTGTCAAGACATTCTACCGTGATGTGGAGAGCTTGATTGTGCTGGACTCCTTTGGGAAGCTCTAAGTCTAAGAACATCAAGAATTGCACCGCATATGTTTCCCCTACTATATGTGCGAGATGTGCCGAATTTATCTCGATTGGCATGTGTACATTGGTGAGAGACTTTAAAACTGCTTTACGGTGTGTGGGGGATGCCATCAACAATCCCCAAATTGAGATATTAGCCTGGGACTTCTCGAGTTGAGCTAGGACTGGATTCTCAGGTTCTCTTTTCAAGCTATTGGTTCTGACCTCACTAGTCCCTAATTGTTCCACTGCTAGAGCCTTTGCCTTATAGTCTTTTCCACTTCTAGTTTTCATCACATTAATAGGTTTCTTTACAATAATCTCTGTGGGATAAAAATCTTTATCATCGCTATTTGTTGTGGTGAATATCCCTACCATGGGATCATCCTCCTCTTCTGATTCTCCCTCCCTACTTGGAGTGGGAAGAGGAGGTCCTCCACCAATATCCATAGCCCTGGCTCGTAACTTTTTTACTGCATTAGAAAGTTGTTGGAATGTTGCATCTACGACTTCAGTGAATGTGTCAGCTAGTTCTATTTCCTTCAGATCATCCAACTACTCATGGTAGTAATGATCACCGATGGTTACTTCACCCAGCATGTTGTCAATTTCTTCTATCCTTTCTTGCATCCTCAATGTGTTGGAATACACTTCACATAGCTTTTCTTCCATTTCTAATGCTGAGTTATGTTCGCCCATATAGACTTGCATCGGCTCTCCAGATTCTTCATCATTTTTTGAATCTGATGTAGAATCATCTCCTCCCATGCAGAGGGAAGGGTGAATGCCACCTATCGGATCAACTATTAGATCATCACCACTGATAGCATAGACTGAGAAACATGTCTAATTATCTGGTTAGTAATATTCTGACTCATCATCATTATCATTGTACTAAGGGCCCTGGTAGTCATCTCAGTCTGGATACTCATCATCCTCTTGAGAATCAGAGTCATCTCCATCATTCTCATCCTCATTCTCATCCTCATCATCATCATCATCATCCTTTTCTTCACTGATTTCCCCCTCACTTGGTTCTCCATCAGATTCTTCTTGACCATCCAATTCTCCTGCATCCAAACGCTCATAGTATTTAGAGCGTATGGACCAAAATTTTCCACAGGGCTTGACATTACTGGTTTGAAGTTGGATCAGACCTAATTCATTATCCTCTATGTCACTCCCTATGTGGATTAGGGAGGAATGCTCTTTGATTTGTTGCCCTATGGCCAATATGGTTACTGTAATATCTTCAATCATCTCTGGATTGTCCTCTGAAGGTATAGTGGATTGAATTAGAGAAGTGGGATTACCCCCTGGTCTTCCTCTAATTCATTCACTGACCCTGTTGATGAAGTCATCTTTGGGAAGTTTGGTAGTGTAAGCATATCCTTCCAATTGTACTCATCTGCCCATCCTTCTTTTGGGTTATATACTAAACCTTGAGAATGTGATTGGCATGAGGGTGATGAGGGATATGAAGCAGGATGGTATGAAGATGATGTAATATGAGAGGTAGGATATAAAGATTAGGGGTGATAGGATGAGGAAATTCCTCCTCTTTGATGGTGGGGTGACGGTTGATGGTATGGCGGAGGTTGGTAATATGGTGAAGGTGGGAGGTATAGTGGAGGTTGGTAACATGGTATGGTAGATTCTCCTGTTGATGAGGAAGGATGAATGGTGGGAGTCCAATCTTTTGATTCTTCTTCTGATGATTCTTTTCTTTTGGGGGTCCTCATGGCTCTGGCCCTTTGATTCATGATTTTTCTATAAGCGTAGGTATTCATATGATTCTTTTGAGCTCTAGGTACAATGAGTTGAGTGGGGTCACTCTTTATGGCTTCTTCATCTAGATTGTTCATATGATCAGGGAGTGGATTGGTATTGACATTGGGAGGTTGCTTCACCTTGACCTTAATGGTTTCATTGTCTACCAAGTCCAGAATTGCATGTTGCAAACCCAAGAATCTTTCAGTGTTGTGCCCCTTCTGAGTGTGGTAAGCACAATATTCATGATTCCTATACCAAGCTGGAGGAGGGTTGCCGATCACTCTTGGAGCTATTGTCCCTAGCAATCCTAGCTTCTTTAACTTCTCGTATACTGCTATCATGGGCATTCCTAAATCAAAAAATTGCCTTCTTGGATAAGGGCTTTCTAAGAGGGTGCTTCTGCTTGTATTACAAATGGCTGTGAAGAAGTGGCTGGTGAGACTAGCTGCCAAATTGCACTCACCATATTAGTTTCCGGACTCTTTCCACATCCAACTCTAGTGTTTTTCCCTGCATCTTGGGAGGATCCTTGATACTGAGTTTCTCTTAGGATTCTATTTTCCACACGTGTGCCGATGGCTATTAGGGCATCAAAAGTTTGTAAATGTTGATAGTAGAGGACATCATAATAAGGCTTTGACCAGTTCTCTATCAACATCTCCACTTGCTCTGCTTCTAAGGGCCGATCTGCCATCTTTGTGACCTATCTCTAAACCTCATCAAGAAGGCAGTGAATCCTTCTCTAGGCTGCTGTCTCAATGTCTCAAGCTTCCAACGTTTTACATCCACCTATAAATACTGATTGGTGAAAGCTTTCACCATTGTTATCCAATTCTGAGTTTGGGATGACTCCAACTGGGTGAGCCACCTTAATGCTGGCCCTGATAGGGTTAACATGAAGGCTCGCCCCATCTAGTTATCTGGAAGTTGCCACGACTTGGCAATGCTAAGAAAAACTTTGAGGTGAGCTTTGGGATCTCCTGACCCATCAAACTTGTTGGTCTGCCACTTGAATTTCTCAGGAATCCTTGCCCTGGAAAAGAAACTCATTTCATCTGAAACCACTAGTTAACTTTCCAAACTTTTCCCTGTTCGGATCATATTTTCCAATTTTTCCAATTGCTCCCTAACTTTCCTTTCTCTCTCCATTTTTGAAGGTTTCATTTAGACGTGCGTCGCAAATTCCTCTTCTTCATCTTTAATCAGTACCCTAGGAGGAGGGATCCTAGAATAGGCCCCTCGTTGATCATTTGGATGGGTAGGTGAAGATTCTCTTTGATCGGTTGGTCTGACTTGCTCTAATTCTCCTGAGTCAACTCAGGAAGAGTTCCCACGATAACCTGTAGCTCCATTCTGTTCCACATCTCCTGTAGCCGGTGCCAGCTCAGTCCTAGGATCAACTCTAGGAGGGTTCTGAAGTGCATGTAATAACTGAGCTATCCCTCTCTTGACTTCATCCATTTCTGTCTGCAAGGTCTCCACGGGACAGACCCATGCCTGTTCGGGTGATTCGGAGTCGTGTGGATCCATACTAACTGGGCTGCAATTACTTGGTAGTAGATAGTCTCAAAGAGACAATAGAGCTGACACTAGACTTAGGCGAGTCAACCGATTACCCTGACGTGTCCAAAGGGACCCCAGAGAATAATTGAGGTGTGGAATTGTGCCTGAACCAAAAGTGGCTTATTTTATGATTCTTGAATTCCCAACCCCTTGTTCTCACATTCACTAGATTAACAACCAATGATCCATCGAAAGTTAGTCCGCTTAATGATAGGGAGTGATAGGGTTTGATGCCCTAGTCCACTCAATGTCATAAGCAAGAGATTCATACAAATGGCTTGTCGAGAATATTCCCATAAGACATTTCATGTAATAAAGTCATGCTTTCCTTACTTTTTTTCCCACTAGGTGTCCTTCCTCCTGATTTTCTTGAGACTTCTTAGGACTTCACATGACTCTGAGTCACGTATTTGGACATTTTTCCTAAGGAGGAGGGACACCTCTAAACCAAAACCCACTTAGGAAAGAAATTCTTTATGACAAGAATATAATGTAGGAAAAATATTTTTCAAGACCACAAACAAGTTCCACAATTAGCTTGTGGCACTCCAAGCTTCTTCATCTATTTTCTACATGATGCTGAGTATGCAGTGGATGCAATAGGACCGACAAGGCTTCCTTAACAGGATATATATACACAAAGTACGTGATCCTTTTGATATACCTGTAGGTACGAGATCAAGGGGGTGACTTCCTTGCCCATTACTCATGACTACAGATGAGGTTAAGCAATTGGCCACGAGGTGGTGGAACTGTGAGTGATTGTGTGCAAAAGTATAATACGGGAATACCATTATCCGATCTCAGAATGCCATAAAGTGCACAGAACTCCCCGAGGGTGCAGGCATAATTATGAACATCCTTGCCGTTTAATAATATCCCACACCCTTGTACAGAAAGCGGGTATCATTTGCTCTCAGAGTACTCTCCATGACATGCGCTGACCTCCCCGAGGGTGTGGGCATGACAGGGAGTCCCTCGCCAAAGGATTTCACTTCGAGCACGATCCATGAAGCGGTTAGCAAATACAATTACAAACATGAGGTTAGCTAAATATGTTTTCAAACAGATGTGGTGGAAAATGTTCTTGCATTTAAAGGTAGCATCTAGTATCAGAAGCTTGACATTTGTCCCCAGTGGAGTCGCCACTGTGAGGCTAGTGGCTGGAGGATGTGCATACATTCCTCCCCTATGGGGGGAGAAAAAGGCTGGCATTGATTCTGTCCTCTCTCCTCTCTTTCTCTTTCTCTTTCATGAGTGAGGGGTGTGTTATGGGTGCTTTGCTTGAGGGCCCCACACCACCATATCACCACTCGGAGATACGTGGAGGCCTATTTCGCAAGAATGTAAAATTCATCATTTAAGATGGGGGTTTGATGATGATCTAATACGGGGATCGGGATCATACAAAAGGGTTTGGAGTCACCACCTAGGATTATGGGCCTAGGGCTCAGGGTGGGCCCAATTCCTAAGAAAAAGGCTCAATAATTGGTCTAGTCCAAAGATTTGGGTTAAGTGTCAGGTTGTAGAATTGGGAAGGTGTTAGGCACCCAATCTACCCGGTTCAACTAGTCTTCCTACTAGATGCTTAAGAACAAACATTTTCCACAATTATTACTATTCCGTATGCATGGCTAAGTTATCACACATATACACATTGACTTAATTTAAATGACTATGTACACTAAAACAAGGTATATATAAAGTCTACACGATAACAATTCGGTTGAGAAACTATACATGAACTTAACCCCTATTTCGGGTCAAGAGGGGGGGCCCCTGATTAGTACCGGTTCGAACTGTCTTTCGAATTCTCCTGGCTCAAGGGAAGATGGTCTTGACCTCCAACTTCCTTTCTTGAGAGATTTTAATTGTGATGATATTCGGGCAGAGTTCACGCTAGGAATGGTTACTTTCAGATTTGGATTCGGACAGAGCTTTGGCTAGGGAAGCCTATTTTTGGGTTTGGATTCGAATAGGGCTTCGGCTAGGGAAGGCTATTTCTGGGCTTCGAATGATGTGGCACTCCGATAGAGCTTCCATCGGGGGTAGGCTATGGGAGGGCTAGGCTAAGGTGGCACTCTAGTAGAGCTTCCGCTGAGAATGGCTAGGGGAGGGCTAGGCTAAGGTGGCACTCTGGTAGAGCTTCCACTAGGAATGGCTAGGGGAGGGCTAGGCTGAGGTGGCACTCTGGTAGAGCTTCACTAGGAATGGCTATTTCTGGAAATATTCCAATGGTACTTGGCTAGAGCTTCCGCTAGGAACTACTATTTTTGAAAAGAAATGGATTAACCAAAAAATGGATTGAAGATCCCCAAATCCCCAAAGAACACTTTGAAGATCCGAACAGAACTCCGAATCTTGATAAAGATCTCTTCGTAGACTCAAAGAACCTCAAGGGGGAGGGATTTCTACATCTAGTAAAGATCAAGAACACTCAAAGGGAGGATGCTAAGAACACACTATTTTCTGGTAAAAACTGGATTGGACTAAGAACTTGGATTGAAGATCTTCAAAGTCCTAAAGAACACTTCGAAGATCCAAACAAGATTTCAGATCTTGACGAAGATCACCCCAAATACCCGAAGAAACTCAAAAGGGGAGGGGATGAGGAGAGAGGGCAGAGCTTCACTTCCTAAAGGGGGAGTTGTGGGGTTGTTGTGTTGTGTAAAATCCAAAGGAGGGGGGTATTTATAGGATTTTTGGGCCAATGGGGAGGAAAGAGAATATTTAACCAATGGGAAAAAAGGTGGTTTTTGGACTCAAATGGGTGAAAAGGGGTTTTAACTTTGTGGACTAATGGGAGGAGAGAGAGTTTTAGCAAAATGTGGGATTTTGGACTAAAGTGGGTGAGGAGGAAATCTCTTCACCCATCGGGCCAATGAAACACCAATCTCGACCATTAATGGTGGCACACAAGGTTGGGTTGAAGTGCATAGGGCATGGCCGGCAGCATAGGATGGTAGGCAATGTGCATAGGGTGTGCGATCAGTGGTGCATAGCTGGGTACAGGCTGAGTACAAAGGTGTGCAGGCAGTGGCATGGGTGTGCGGGATAGTGGCATGGATCTATAGGGCAGCATGTGCATGGTGCAGGCAAGGGTGCTAGTAGCAGCCGACGAGCTCACCAATAGCAGCGATGATTACAAGAAATCCGACGGTCCGATTTTGATGTGCCATATATCATTGGAATCGTATTTCTAAGTACTATCCATCTGTATGGTTGTATTGACTAGATTCCTTCGCATATAAAAAGTTAAAATTGGATCCTCTTCTCTCCCACGTGGGGGGTTTCTAGGGTTTTTGGGTAGGGGATGAATTTAAGGCATTTGAGTAGGTAGGGACTTTTTCCAGGTTTCCAGCAGGCTTGCCAGTGTGCACTGCATATGCATAGGAAAATGTAATTTTCTGGGGATGATTGCAGGAGACCCAACGGCCTGATTTTGATGTGACATATATCATCAGAATCATATTTTTGAGCACTATCCATCTGTATGGTCATCCTGACCTGATTCCTTCGTATATAAAAAGTCAAATTTGGACCCTTCTCTCCTGCATGGGGATTTTCATGGTTTTCAGATAGGTGGGAAATGTTTTTGAGTTTTCTTAGTCAATCATCATCTCTATTGATCGGAAGTTGGAAGTCTTATCCAAGATCTGCTTTTCATCATAGCCGGAAGAGGGTGACAAAATTGGGTGTCTATAGAGTTCAATTGAGCTAATTATTCCATATGGGATATGATCCTTATGTGATTCTCTTCTATGAATTTCATTAATGTTGTACTATAATTTATAATGATTTTCTAAAGCTTATTCAACCTCAGTTAGGTGGGAATTGTTTAGGGAAGTGCTCAATTCTCAGTCCAACATCTCCAAGTTGCTTAAATTCTAGAAAATTTTGGAAATTAGTTGGGCTGAGGTATAGCTCTTTGAATTAGAATGTTGGTGAGGTGTAATATGATCCTAAAGGCATAAGAAAACACTCCCCATGTTGCCTTGGGAAATGGCCTAATGAGCACATTTATGTGTAAAATCTAGGGTATAAAACCATGCATTTTACATATTTAGAATGGAACTACCTTGGGTTTTACTTTATTTTTGTAGGTTTTCTATTTTCTAGACCTTAAGAACTATCAGGTGCCATATCTCCAATTTTACACGTAAATAGTTCATGTTTATTTTCATAATTACAAAGAGGACAAAATTCTGAGCAAGATGGACGTGTTGCATTAAAAGTACACATCCATTTGGTCACCCGTACAAGTGATTATTCTTTTTGGGCAAAAAAAAAAATAATGGATCAAAACTGAACCGAGATGTAGAACTAGCCCGTTTGCAGTTGTCCCATGTGTACAAGAAATATTCTAAATGCCAAAAAGGATATATTGACCCCCCTCTAGTGATTGAAGATTCTTTTTTGGTAACAACAACTACCTAGCATAATTGGTGAGTTGAGGTGTGCAAAAATCCCTTGCTCACTAGGAGGTCTCAAATTCAAACCTCTTAGCTGTCCTTTTTTTAAAGTTTTTTTTGGAAGATTTTCTCTCTCCTACTCATCACTTAAAGCAAGAAGGTCAGCCAAGAGGGTTGTTCACAAGTTTGAAGAAGAGAGAGAGAAAATAAAGGGAAAAAATAGGAAAGAAAAAAGAAGAAAAAAGACAAGGAAATAAGAATGTTTCCTATTTTTTCTCCATTCTCCTCCTTCCACCTCACCACAAAATCATCCATGGGGATTTACCCTTGGATGTGCTCCTCTCTCCCCTATTCCTTATAAAAGGGAGTCCACCAAGTGTCCCTCTCTTTTTCTAGTTTTCTTCTTCTAGTTTTTTTAGTTGAGCTCTCTCTCTCTCTTTCTTTAGTTATTCTTCTTAATTTATTTTTTTTATGCAAGCACTTTTGTAATTTTTTTTTAATGCAAGTCTTTGTTTATGATTTTCAAGTCTTATTATTCATGCAAGTTATTCAAAGGTGTAATAATTTTAATTTCTAGTTCTAGGCTTAGTTCTAGGTGACAAGAACAAACTATGGAGCATCTCTTTCAAGTTCAGTTTTTCTCTTCATAATTTGTTTTCTCCAGGCCTAACAATTTCTAATTTGATTTAGTTCAGATCTGATTTTTAGGGTTGGTAGTATCTCAAATCAATCAAGTTTTTAGTTTAAGGATGAGCTTCTATAGGAGTCTTCTCACCCCCTCTCATTCCCTCTTCTTGCTACCCATCATTCTTAAATTAGGTTTTAAATTTTCAGTTTTACATTGTTGTTTTCCTTTTCTCCCAAGGTTCAAGGCTAGGTGCATGTGTTGCCTTTGCCCCTCTCTAGCCATAGAACCATCCTTTTATTTTGATTATTTATATTGTATCACTTCCCCAAAAGCCATGTAGAAAAGCCCTTGTAAAAGTACTCTCTAGTCAAGTAGGGAAGCTTATATTATTTATGGTGCATCCCTCAGGCTAAGTTGAGATACCTACATGTGTGCCTCTCTCTAGCTTTTTTCCCTTTTTATTTTATTTATTTACTTTTTAGTACTTTTTATTTTAGCACTTTTACTTTCAGTTATTTAATTTTTAATTGTGTGGTTTGAGTATTTAAATTCTTAGATGACGAATGGTTAGAGTTAGATGTGTTGGTTATGAAGTTTTTAGATGCATTTGTGTTAGGATGGCAGTTAGAAGTAGATCACCATAATCAATCATTACACTTTTCCATTACTAAAAGAAGCTTAAAATAAAGTGGTTGCTCTCCTTGTGTTCGACCCATTAGCTACACTGATCCGTACACTTGCGGTTACTTTTAAATCTCAAAAAAGTTTTTGATACCGTTGCCAGGGAGACAATTCTATGTTATTTTTTGCTTTATTTTGGTAAATCGAAGTGCTTTATTTTCTTTTTCTTTCATCATTTATTGAATTCCTGAGAAGAACAGCTTACAATAATAGTTATATCGGTGGAGGTTGCCAAGCCTCATAATATGATAAAGACAGGTTTTGCCCTGTAACAGTACGTCAGGAATTGAGCAACCCCAGATCCCTACCAGTAAGCTCCCAAAAAATAAATAAATAAATAAAAATATAAAAAATTCTATTCTTTGTGCTTGTCTTATTCTAGTTGTGGCTAGTCTTTTGTTGCATGAGTGCTAGGTGAGTACATAATAGTGCGAATAAGTTAGAAAAAAGAGATCCTATAAGTAGTGACCCTTTATGTTTACTCTCTTTAGTACATTTCCATATGGGAGACCAACAGCGAAACCTTCCACCTAAATCTCTGAAAGATAGGTTCGACCTTACTAGAGCAGCCCAACCTTCCTGCATAGTTCTTCCACAAGCCCAAGGCAATAATTTTGAGCTCAAATCTTAGTACATCACTATATTTCCCCACTTCCATAGGCTGCCTTTGAGAATGCATACCTATTCCATATGGAATTTGAGGAGGTTTGTGTTCTGATTAAGGTCCAACAGTTGACTGATGATGCTGTAAAATTAAGGTTCATAACTTTTGTGCTCAAGGACCAAGCTAAGAAATGGCTCTATAGTCTACCTACCAATTCCATTACCACATGGGATGGGTTTACTATAGCCTTCCTGAAAAAAGTTCTTTCCTTTGCATAAAACCAATAAACTCAGGAGTGACATTCTTCAATTCAGGCAGAAACCTAGTGAGTCATTCTCCAAATTTATGGAAAGATTTAAGGACCTCCTTCAGAAATATCCTCACCATGGAATTGATACATGGTAACTTTTTCAAATCATTTATGAGGGTATTGATTATTAGACTAAGCAGTTGTTAGAGTTTATGTGCCCCAAAGGTTTTACATCTTTTACAGATGAAGGTGACGCTTGGAGCTTTTTGCTTTAATTGGCTGAGAAAACCAGAGAATGGGAGTCTACTTAAGAAATTGAGAGGACAAATAAGGGTTACCTTGCAAAAGGTGTTGTGTCCAAAGAGGCTTAACTTGAGAGTCTTATCAAGAGACTTGAAGCCGTAGTAGTCAAAGGACCTACCCAACTGAACCAAATAAATCATTTTGTGCCGATGTGTAGTTGGTGCCAATCTCCCATGCATGTGATGGAGAAGTGCCCTAATATTTCTCATGTGAATGGTTTCAATATAGGTCCTAAAAATGTGAATGCCATGTCCCAAAACAACCCTTATAGTTAGACCTATAATCTAGGATGGAGGAACCATCCTAACTTCTCTTGGAATCAAGCCAATAATCAAGTACGTCCTAACTTTTAAACCTTGAGTCAAGGGCAGTTTGTTCCCCAACAAGTCTATCAAAAGAACATGCCCCCCAATCAGCAGAACAATTTTGGGATCCCCACTCAATCTGCTATTCCTCCACCTCCTATAAATCAACCTTCAGGATTCGAAGGAGATGGTGATTTGGCTAGGCTTTCTTCTTTAGAGAAAAGCATGGAACTTCTCATGAGTACTTTCATGACAAGCCAACATAAAATGGAGAAGCAAATCTCCCAACTTGCTAATGTTTTGCATGAAAGGGAGAAAGGGAAGATGCCTAGTCTGCCTGAACCAAGTCCTAGGAATGTGAATATGAATCATCAACCAGTTCCAAATTAGTTGAATTCAATTCAAAAGAGTCCACAATAAGGGCCCTCCAACCAATATAATGTTGTTTATGCTCTTAGGAGTGGTAGAGAGTACCAACAGAGTGTTCTTAAATCTTCCCCATCGATTAGTCCTGTTAACTCTCCTTCTGTTGAGGACACAAGTGTGCCTCCCTTTCTAGGTTCGTCTAATGAACCTAAAGCAACTAAAGATAATTTGGTTGAAAAAACAAAAAATGATTCTTCTAAAAAAGAGAAAAACCCTAATAGTCCTTATATTCCTCCTATCCACTTTCCTAATTGCTTGGTAAACAAAATGAATACTGCTTCCATGGAAAAAAATTTAGAAGTCTTCAAAAAGGTAGAAGTGAACATTCCTCTTTTGGATGTCATATCCCAAATCATCACCTATGCAAAGGTCCTGAAATATTTTTGTACTCACAAACATATCACTAGTGTGCCCAAAAAGGCGTTCTTGGCAAGAAACATTAGTTTTATAATTACTCAGCCTATAGTCGCCAAGTATAAGGATCCAGGGAGCCCTACCATAGCTTATGTCATAGGCAACACCTACATTGAGCATGCCTTACTTGACCTTGGCGCAAGTGTGAATCTTTTGCCTTACCATGTGTATATGCAACTAAGATTGGGAGAATTGAAAGCCACTAGAACTACTCTTCAGTTGGTAGATAGGTCTGTTAAGATTCCTAAAGGCATGGTTGAGGATGTCTTACTTAAAGTTGGAGAATTTTTATTCTCAGTTGATTTCATTGTTTTAGACACCCAACCAGTTGCTAACATTCAAGACAAAATCCCAATTATTCTTGATAGATCATTCCTTACAACCAGCAATGCCATAATTAGTTGTAGGAACAGTACCATGAAACTTTCTTTTAGTAACACTTCTGTGGATTTTAAAATCTTTAGGTTGAGTAAGCAACCAAATCCCCATGAGAAGGAAGTTCATATGCTCTAGAAAAATTTAGATTCCATTGAGACATATTTTGATATTGGTTTTGATTCTGAATTTCAAGAGTGTATGGAACAATTGGGTGGTTTTGATGACAAAATTATGTCCGAGGTTTGGAGTCTCCAACTACTTATAGAGCCCTTAGGACCCCCTTCCAATTCCATTCTCAAACCTTCTATAGTAGAACCCCCTAAGCTAGATCTTAAGGAGTTCCCATCTGATTTGAAGTATGCTTTCCTAGGGCCTAACCAGACTCTTCCAGTAATAATTTCTTCAGATTTGATTTCTAACCAGAAAGAGAAATTACTTAAAAGTGTTAAAATACAATAAGGAAGCCCTAGGTTGGACTATGGCTGACATCAAAGGAATTAGCCCTTCTATTGTTCAACATCATATTCACCTCATTGAGGGGTCCAAACCTTCAACAGAACCCCAGAACCAGTGATGAAGGAAGCCATTCAAAAAGAAATTCTAAAGTGGATGGATAATGACATCATTTATTACATTTTTTATAGGGGCAAGCATTTTTCCAATAGATCATTTGAGGCCCTCATGAAGAAATATGGGATCACCCATAAGTTAAAGCCCTATATTGAGTTATCATTTTCTGCTCTGGAAGAGGTCATGGATCTCTATGAACCTCTTTACATAAATGACTAACTTTTACCCAGGTATGACCCCCTTGCATTGTCTTTCTTTTTAATTCTTTCCATGCATTGAGGACATTGCATGACTTAAGTGTGGGGAAGGGAAATCAATTTCCTTTTTTTTTTTTTTTTTCCTTTACTCATTTTTCTTTTGTTTTTGAGCTTTCTAAGGATGTAATCCTACCTTGGCTTTTGGTTAATGATCATACCAGTTGGTTGCTTGATGTATAAAAGTAAGAATTTTTTATTATGGTACCCATCTTGATGTAGACACCCAATTTTATCACCCTCCTCCGGCTATGATTAACTACGGATCTAGGATGCAACTTCTTACTTCCGATCGATAGAGATGATAATTGATTGAGGTAATCCAACCTAGAAATATTCTATACCCACCCAAAATCTCGAAAACCCCATATGAGAGAAAAAAGGGTCCAATTATGACATTTTATATACAAAGGAATTCGATCCTAGGTGACCATACGGATGCATAGTACTCGAAATCACGATTCCAATGATATATGGTACGTCAAAATTGGACTATCGGATCTTCCGCAATCATTCCCAGAAGTTATGCTATGAGAGCCCAAACCCCACCTATGCAAGCACCCGTACCATGCCATGAGCACCCAAACCCCACCCATGCAAGCACCCACACCATGCTATGAGCACCCAAACCCTTCCCATTTCCTACCTCGCATGCATCCCGCTTGCCCCCTCACCCATGGCCTGCCTAGCGCATGTGCCGCACCCCTGTCCACACCCCACGCACACTGTGCTAGTCCTGCATACCCCGCACCCCTAGCCACTCCTCGCCCACACCCGACCAACCCCTAGTACCCATGCTTTAGCTCCAGCTCCCCTGCCTTAGCTCCAGTGCCCCTGCCTTAGCTCCAGCGGCCCTAGTTTAGCTCCAACACCCCTGCCTTAGCTCTGGCACCCCTGCTTTAGCTCCACCACCCCTGCATTAGCTCCAACGTCCCTACTGTAGCTCCAACGCCGTTGCCTTAGCTCTAATGCCCCTGCTTTAGCCCCAGCACCCCTGATTTTACCTCAGTGCCCCTATTTTAGCTTCAACGCCCCCGCCAAGGCCCGGGCACCCCCGCCACCCCCGTTGATGATTGGAATCCCCATTTCGATGATCAATTTGAGAAGAGATTCCTTCTTCACCAGCTTGTGCACCCTACATTGTCCTTCTAGCGTACCCTAGACCGCAAGCTCCTATTGGCCCAAAAAGGCATCTTTTTACTTTATTGGTTAAAAAAAAAATTTCCCCCATTAGCCAAAGAAATTTACCTTCCACCCCATTGGTTTAGAAAAATCACTTCTTCACCCCATTGGTTGAGGAAATTGCTCTTTCCTCCCCATTAGTTCAAAAATTCTATAAACACCCCCCTCCCTTTGGTTTTTCCCAACACACAACAACACAACCCACCATAAACACCTAAGTCCCCTAGGAGTATCCATAGTAGAGAAGCTCTCCCCTCTCTCCTCCCCTTCCCCCCTTGAGGTTTTTCAAGTCTTCGGAGAGATCTTCATAAGATCTGAAGTGTTCTTCGGGCCTTCAAAATTCTTTAATCCTTTGCCTTCTTTGAGTGAGATTTTGTGTAGGAAAAGTTTTCCCTCAGTCTTCCACCCCCTCTTGAGGTTCTTAAAGTCTTCAGAGAGATCTTCTTAAGATTTCTTTGAATCTTTGAAGTGTTCTTTGGGCCTTTGAATTTCTTTAACCATTTAGGTCTTAGCCCATTCCCTGCGGAAGCTCTACCAGAGTGCCACCTCAGCTTAACCCTCCCATAGCCTACCAACGAAAGCTCTGTCGGAGTGCCACCTTAGCCTAACCCTCACATAACCTATCCCCAGCAGAAGCTCTATCGGAGTACTACCTTAGCCAAAATCCAAAAGTAGTCTATCCCTAGCGGAAGCTCTGTTGAATAGATACCACAGTAAATATCCAAAAGTAACTGTTCCTAGTTAGAACTCTATCCAATCATCATCTCTCGAGAAAGGAAGTTGGAGGTCAAGACCATCTTTCCCTGAGCCAGGAGAATCTAAAAGACAGTTTGTGCTGGCACTAATCAGGGTCTCACCCCTCATGATCCCAAATAGGGGTCAAGCTCAGGTATAATTTCTCACCCAAATTAGCATAATGTAGACTTTACATTGACCTTGTTATAGTGTACATAATCATTTAAATTTATTTAATGTACATATGTGTGATAATTTAACCATGCATGCGGAATAGGAATAATCGTGGAAAATATTCATTCTTAAGCATCCAGTAGGAAGACCGTTTGAACCGGGCAGATTTGGTGCCTAACACCTTAATTCTGTAACCTGACACATACCCTAAAAATCTCTGGACTAGACCAACTTGTGGGCCCTTTTATCAAGATCGGGCCCACCCCTGGGTCCTAGGCCCATAATCCTAGGTGGCGACTCCAAACCCTTTTGTATGATTTCAATCCCCTGCATTGGACCATCATCAAACCCCCATCTCAGTGACAACCTTTACACTCCTACGAAATAGGCCTCCACGTATCTCTGAGCGCCAGTATAGTGGTGCTGGGCCCGTGGGTAAAGCACACATGACACACCCTCCCTAAGAAAGAGAAAGGGGGGAGAGAGGGCTAAATGCTTAAATTCTTCCCCCCCCCCCCCGTAAAAAAAAAGAGGGGAAGAAGGTCTTTTCTTTAGCCACTACCCTCACAGTGGTGACTCCACTAGGGACTGTCAAGCTTTCGACACTAGATGCTACCATTAAATGCAAGAACATTTTCCATCACATCTGTTTGAAAATGTGTTTGGCTAACCCCATGTTTATATTTGCACTCGCTAATAGCATCATGCATCGTGCTCGAAGTGAAGTCACTTGGTGAGGGACTCCCTGTCATGCCTGCACCCTCGGGGAGGTCAGTGCATGTCATGGAGAGTACTTTGAGAGCAAATGGTAGCTGCTTCTTGTACAAGGGTGTGGGGTATTATTAAATGGTGAGGATGTTCATAATCATACCATCACCCTCAGGGAGGTCCATGCACTTTATGATATTCCCGCATTATACTTTTGAACACAATCACTCACAATTCCACCACCCCGTGGCCAGTTGCTTAACCTCATGTATAGTCAAGAGTAATGGGCAAGGAATTCACCCCTTAATCTCATACCCATGGGTATATCAAAAGGATCATGTACCTTACGTATATAGATCCTGTCAAGGAAGTCTTGTCGGTCCTATTGCATCCACCACATGCTTGCATCATATAGGAAATAGATGGAGAACGCTAGGAATGCCACAAGCTGATTTGTAGAATTTGTTTGTGGTCTTGAAAAAGAATTTTCCTATAATACATTCTAGTCATAAAGAAATGCTCTCCTAAGTGGGTTTCGGATAAAAGGTAACCTTCCCCTTAGAAATGAAATATGGATGATTTAGCATACGTGATCTGGGCTGATTTCTGTCAAAGTCCCGTAAAATGCTGAATTATCTAATAGACTCGAGGAAACTAGGAGGAAGGTCACCTGGTGGGGTAAGATTAAGGAAAGCATGACTTTATCGACAGAGAATGTCTTAATAGGAGTATTCTGGTCAAGCCATTTGTGTGAATCTTCCGCTTATGACATTGAGCAGACTAAGGGCATCAACCCCTACCCACTCCCTATCATTAAGTGGACTAACTTTGGATGGATCATTGGTTGTTAATCTAGTAGATGAATGAACAAGGGGGTGGGGATCCAAGAATCCTAAAATAAGTCACTTTCAGGCATAATTCCATAGCTCAAGTATTCTCTGCGGTCCATTTGGACACGTTAGGGTAATCGGTTGACTCCCCTAAGTCCAGTGTCACCTCCATCATCTCTCCGAGATTGTCTACCACCAAGTGATTACGACCCAACTCACATGGACCCACAAAACCCAGAATCCCCCAAGCCAGCTTGGGTCCACCCCATAGAGACTTTGCAGATAGAAATGGTCGAGGTCAAGGTTGGGCTAGCTCAGATATTACACATGCTCCAAATTCCTCCCAGGGCTGAACCAACATAGGCTACAGGAGAGTTAGATCAGAATAGACCTACAGGTCATCGTGGGAATTCTTCCCGAGTGGACTTAGGAGAGCCAGAGCAAGCCAGGCCAATCGGCCAAAGAGGAATTTCACCTACCCGTCCAAATGGTCAATGGGGAACCTATTCTAGGGTCCCTCCTCCTAGGGTGGTGATTGAAGATGAGGAAGAGGAGTTTGCGGTGCATATCTGAGTGGAACCTTCAGAGATAGAGAGGGAAAGAAGTACTAGAGAACAATTGGAAAAGTTAGATAATATGATCCGAATAGGGAAGAGTTTAGAAAGCTAAGTGGTGGAGTCCGATGAGATGAGTTTCTTCTTCTGGGTAAGGATTCCTGAGAAATTCAAGTGGCAGACCGACAAGTTTGATGGGTCAGGAGACCCCAAGGCTCATCTCAAAGTCTTTCTCAGCATCGCCAAATCATGGTAGCTTGCTAACAACTAGATGGGGCAAGCCTTCATGGTAACCTGATCAGAACCAGCACTAAGGTGTCTCACATAATTAGAGTCAACCCAAACCTAGAATCAGACAACAATGGTGAAAGCCTTCACAATGTAGTACTCATAAAACACCGAAGTGGATGTGAAGCATCGGGAGCTTGAGATGTTGAGACAACAACCTAGAGAAGGATTCACCACCTTCTTAATGAGATTTAGGGATAAGGCTGCCAAGATGGCAGATCGGCCTTCAGAATTAGAGCAAGTAGAAATGTTGATTGAAAACTTGTCTAAGCCTTATTATGATTTTCTTTACTACCAACATCTGTAAACTTTTGATGCCTTGATAGCCACAGGGACATGTGTGGAGAATCGAATCCTAAGAGACACCCAATATCAAGGATCCTCCCAAGATGTAGGAAACAACACCAGAGTTGGATGGGAAAAGGGTCCCAAAACCAATGTGGTAAGTGCGGTCCAATAGCCAATCTCACTCGTCACCTCTTCATCACCATTTGTGATACAAACAAATACTTCTACTCAGAAGGCTCCTCGCTCGAGGAGACGATTCACTGACTTGGGAATGCCTGTGACAACAGTGTATAAGAAGCTAAAGAAGCAAGGATTGCTAGGGACAGTGGCTCCAAGAGTAATCAGTAATCCTCCTCCAGCTTGGTATAGGGACCACGAATATTGTGCCTACCATACTCAGAAGGGGCACACCACAGAAAGGTGCCTAGGTCTTCTACATGCAATCCAGGATTGGTAGACAATGGGACTATTGAGGTCAAGATCATGCAATCTCCTAATGTCAATACCAATCCACTCCCAGACTATGGAACTGTCAACATGCTAGCAACAATGGATGATTGGTAGAATTAGGATCCTCAATTCTTCGATCCAACCCATTTTATTAAAGGTTCTAAGAAGTACCATAAGGAAACGCATGATGAGTGGAGAAAGAAGTTTCGGCTTATGCAGAGATTGTCCCTTCCTCTGAAGTTAGTAAGGCACATCAGTGGCTTCATTAAGGATGTTTGTCAAAAGGAATGCGACTCCTTCTGAAGGGCCGTTCACATGTATCAGTTAGATAAGCACTTTTCTCATCCCATGTTCTATGATCACATGAACAACCTAGACAAAGAGTCAATGGAGAGTGACCCCACTCAACTCATCGCACCTAGAGCTCGAAAGAATCACATGAATGCCCACGCTTATAGGAAGGTCATAAGTCGAAGGTCCACGGCCGTGAAGGCTCCCAAAAGAGAAGAGTCATCAGAAGAAGAATCAGAAGATCAAGCACTCGCCATCCCTCCTTCCTCATCAATAAGGGGATCCACTGTACCATACCTTCAACCTCTACCATACTACCAACCTTTACCACGTCATCAACATTTTCCATACCAACAACCTCCTCTATATCACCAGCCTTCACCACACCATCGAGGAGAAGGAACTTCCTCATCTTACCACCCCCAATATTTATATCCTACCTCTCACATCACATCACCTTCATACCATCCCGCTTCGTATCCCTCATCACCTTCATATCAGACCCATTCCCAAGGATTGGTGGATAATCAAAAGGAAGGATGGATTGGTGGATATTGTTGGAATGACATGCTCACCTTACTAGATTCACTAAAGACAACTCCATCAATGGGTTCAGTGAATGTCTCAGAGGAAGATCAAGATAATGATCCTACTTCTATGATTCAGCCCACTATGCCTCAAGAGGACAATCCGGAGACAATTGAAGGAGTCACGGGTGACCTCCTTAGAGTAGTGACGGCATTAGCAGTAGGGGAACAAATCAAAGAGCATACCTCCCTAATCCACATCGGGAGTGACATAAAAGATGATGAGTCTGGTCTAATCCATCTTTAAACCAATGACGTCAAGTCTGGACCTATGGAAATCTTCTGGTCTATACGCTCTGAATACTACGAACGTTTAGATATGGGAGAATTTGATGGTTAGGAGGAATCTGATGAAGAACCAAGTGAGGGAGAAATCAGCGAAGAAGAGGATGGTGATAACGACGATGAGGATGAGAGCGAAGATGAGAATGATGGGGATGACTCTGATTCTCAAGGTGATGATGAGTACCAGGACTGGGATGACTACCAGGGACCTTGGAACAATAATGAAGATGATAAGTCTAGATATTATTCACCTAGAGATCCTGGAGGGAATTCTATGTATGCAATTGGAGAAGATGACCCGATGATTGACCCTACCGATGCAATCCAGTCAGCACTCATGATTCACATGGAAGGAGATGAGCCGACATCAGATTCAGAAGATAGTGAAGGGTATGAGATCACTTTTGAAGGTGAAGCAAACCCTATAGCAGAACACATGGGTTATATTTATAATCATTTGGTTGATATAAAACTCGAGGCTGATGAAATTGATTAAATGTTAGGTGAAGTAGCCATCAGTGAACACTACTACACTGAGCAGTTGTGAATCCTTGAAAAAGTAGGGGGGCATGCCACACTTGCAGAGATGGTGGATACAATAGTTACGTGGTTTTCTAATGTAGTCAAGAAGGTGAGAGCCAGGGCTCTAGATATTTATGGAGGACCTCGACTTCCCACTCCCAGTAGGGAAGGAGAATCAGAAGTGAAGGATGATCCTATGACATGAATAATTACCATAATAAATAGTGATGATGAAGAGTGTTATCCTAAGGAGATCATCATAAAGAAACTTGTCAATGTGATGGAAACTCAAAGTGGAAGACACTACAAGGGCAAGGCCCTAGCAACCTGTCAATGTGATAGAAACTCGAAGTGGAAGAGACTACAAGGGCAAGGCCCTAGAAACCTGTCAATGTGATGGAAACTCAAAGTGGAAGAGACTACAAGGGCAAGGTCCTAGCAGTAGAACAATCAAGGACTAATGAGGCTGGAACCAGTGGCTTGAAGAAAGAACCAGGGAATCCAATCATGGCTCAACTCAAGAAGGCCCAGGCTAATATCTCAATTTAGGGATTGTTGAAGGCCTCCCCCACACACCGTAAGTAGTATTGAAGTCTCTCACCAATGTGCAAGTGCCGATCGAGATAGGTCTGGTGCATCTCTCGCACATAGTAGGGGAAACTTATACGGTACAGTCATTGGTGTTCTCAGACTCTAAACTCCCCGAAGGAGCTTAGCATAATAGGGCTCTACAAATCATGGTAGAATGTCTTGACAAGGTGGTTCCCCTGGTTCTCATTGACAATGGGTCTGCTTTGAATGTTCTACCCTTAAGATCGACAAAGAGTATTGGCATCAACCTAAAAGAGATGAGGCCGTCAAACCAAACCATACGGGAATATGACAACACCAAGAGGAAAATCCTTAGCATCCTCACCATCGCCGTAATGATTGGCCCGGTGACGGTGAAGTTTGATATTGATTTCTAGATCATTGATGTACCAGCATCTTCCAATAGGCTCTTGGGAAGGCCTTTGTTGCATTATACGAAGGTTGTATCTTCTAGTCTCCATCAGAAAATGAAATTCATTCATGAAGGGAAGGTGATTACAGTAGTCGGAGACCACGAAGTGGTTAACACCTTAGCCAACATCGAATATAGAGAAGAACAAAACCAGGAAGTTCAACTTAGTAGTTTTGAAATAGAGGAAACTTGTGCAACACTCATCAAGGAAATGCTAAATGAAAAGATTCCGACTAATTATGAAGCTATATAGAGCCCTCCAATGAACCAAACGATGAGGAACATGCAATACTTTCCAGGGATGGGATTAGGAAAGTATCATCAGGGTGTTTCAAAATGACCTACTCCGGTGGTTAGGAAAGGAAGGAGTGGTCTTGGGTACATTCCTCAAACCTCCGGACCAAGGAGCAAGAATGGCAGCAAAGGGTAGAAGGTAGGATGACCAGGAAAATATTTGCCTATTACTACCCCACTCTCAACGGGTACTTCATAAGGTAAGGAGAAGATTTTCCCTTTCACGGAAATGTTAAACCGTGGTTTGAAGAAACCATTGCGAAGATGCAACTAGGATTTGAGTTATTCTTTCAAGATGAGTTCGACTGGGTAACTCATGAGGTAAAACAACAGCAAATGCTAACCAAAGAAAGTGATCAAGGTAGTTGCATCACTGGGATAGCAGAAATTACACTGATTGAGAATGGGTCTTTCTCTAGTAACCCTACAACATTGATCCTATCAAAGGAGGCATCAAGTCCTCGAGTCTGCCTAAAAAGAGAATGGGAAAAGAAGATAAGGCTTACCTGGAGTTTACAGCTTCTCATTGATTTAAAAAGCTACATTTGGTCCCTCCTATAAGAACAAGAGCCCAAGAGCTACATGAGCTCAAGCCTAGGCCTTTCAAAGGAATAAGTGTGCATGCAAAGCAAAGAAGAGCACAAAGAATGTTGGTTTGTATGTACTGTGCCCGAATCAACTACAACGGGAAGGTCCATGAGGGTGGGCAAAGATGTGACTGAAGCACCGGGATGACCTCCCTCAATAGGCTTGAAAAGATGGACTTTATAGAAAGGGGATTGAGCAATCTCCACCACCTCTCTCCCCTCAAGACGTTTGGCTTTAGGGAACATGAAATTGATCACCTGGTATTTGTGAAGAAGCAGGCACCTATTCAAGAAAATAATTGCACCTTTGAAGAAATAGTAGCAACTTTCTTGGAGGAAGAAGAAGGGCCCTTTGCCACACCTACTCATCCATCGAGCCATCAAACCGCTCCTGAACTAGACTAGAATTGGGGAGAACTTTAAGTTTACTCATGCTATTGAGCCAACCAACCTGAATACCATTGATAAAAGCATCAAATCAGCCATCGAGTCTGCAGTTGAGTCAGTTGTTAAGTCTTCTATTTATGATATGATTCGGCCTTCCCTCTCGAGGAAAGTCCAAAGTCTGTGTATGTCGAGTCTGTTACTCCTTTTATGAATGAAATTTCAGATTTTGAATATGACTTGCCTCCTTTTTCTGATGATGATCTTAATAAATATCAAGAGTTAATAAAACAATGCAAACTAAAGAAAGCCCAACCCATCAGTGAGGATACTCGGGTTATTAATCTAGGAACCGACTAATGCCTTTAAGAGGTAAAAATTGGTACCACCCTAGATAATAAAGAATCAAAACAAATGATTAGTCTTTTAACGGAGTTCGCCGATGTCTTTGCTTGGTCTTATGAGGATATTCCTGGTATAGACCCTGATATCGTGCAACATCGATTGCCGTCCTACTTTGGGGCAAAACCAGTGAAACAAAAACTCAGAAGAATGTGGCCAGAATGGAATGAAAAGATCAGAGAAGATGTTGTAAAGTAGTGGAATGCGGGGTTTCTACAAGTGGTAAAACACCCCTAATTGTTGGCCAATATAGTAAACATACCCAAGAATGATGGCAAGGTACGGATGTTCATAGACTTCTGAGATCTTAACAAGATAAGCCCTAAAGATGACTTCCCATTACCTCACATTGATGTATTAGTTGACAACATGGCAGGGCATGCCTTGCTATCTTTATAGATGGATTCTCGGGATACAACCAAGTAAGCATGCACCCAGAGGACCATGAGAAGACAGCCTTCACCACTCCATGGAGAACCTACTGTTGTAAGGTGATGCCTTTTGGACTAAAGAATGCCGGAGCAACTTATAAAAGAGCAGCTACAACCATATTGCATGGCATAATGAACAAAGATGTGGAGGTCTATGTGGATGACATGATAGTGAAGTCAAAAGATCAACAGGGGCATGTTCCCGCACTAAGGCGATTCTTTGAAAGGATCAAGAAGTATCAGCTAAAGTTGAATCCTCATAAGTGTGTATTCGGGGTGACAGCAAGAAAATTGTTAGGTTCTTGGTGAGTGAAAGAGGCATTGAAGTCGACCCAATCAAGATCAAGGCAATTCAGGAGATGCCCACACCTCGGACTGTGAAGCAGATATGAGGATTTCTAGGTCACATCCAGCATATCATTAGGTTCATAGCATAGCTGACTATGATCTGTGAACCAATTTTCAAGCTGCTAAAGAAGGATCAACCCACGAAATGGAATGATCAATGCCAATAAGCTTTCGATAAGATCAAAGGATACCTGATGAATCCACTAGTATTGACACCATCAGTGGAAGAAGAACCACTTCTAATGTACTTATCAGTGGAAGAATATTCCATGGGCTCATTGCTAGCACAAAAGGAGATAGAAAAGGGGGCAAAGCCTGCCATATACTACCTCAGCAAGAAGTTCCTAGAGTACGAGACGTGGTACAAATCTTTGAAAAAAACTTATGCTGCACTGATTTAGGCAACAAAAGGCTACGGCACTACATGGTAGCTTATCTAGTGCATTTGATCTCAAGAATGGATCCAATCAAATACCTCTTTGAGAAACCAGCTCTAATAGGAAGATGGCCCGGTGGATACTTTTGCTATCAAAGTTTTACATCACCTATGTTACTCAGAAATCAATCAAGGGGCAAGCTATAGCTGATCATTTGGTTGCCCATCCCACAGAAGATGGAAGAGCACTGGATGATGCCTTTTCCGATGAAGAAATCACAACAATAGAGGAAGAAGACACAATTAATAAATGGCAATTGTTCTTTAATGAAGCAGCTAATCAAAAGGGGTGTGGTGCAGGAATATTGCTTGTCACTCTTGATGGCCTTGACTTGCCTTCATCATTCCACCTCAACTTTCCCTGTACCAACAATATTGCTAACTATGAAGCTTGCATGTTGGGACTAGAAACAACCTTGACTATTGGAGTGAAAAGGATCAATGTGTATGGAGATTCATTTATTGTCATTTTTTAGATGCAAGGAAAGTGGAAGACCAGAGATGAAAAGCTGAAGTTGTATCAAGAACATTTGGAAGAGGTGATTTAACACTTTGAGAAGATCTCGTTCGAATACTTCCAGAGAGATAACAACTGGTTTGTTGATGCCCTTGCAACCTTGGCTTTCTTGGTAGAATGTAACCCTATGGCTAGAGTCCGACCATTGTTAGTGCAACAAAGAAGCAGACCCATTTATCAAAATTCGATAAACTCTCTCTCACAATAGATGGTCAGTCGTTGTTCACTCATATTGTGGATTTTATCAGGGAAAGGAAGTACCTGATTGAAGCCACGGAAAGAGAAAAGGAATTTCTGAGAAGATATGCGACCCGGTTTATTCTTCAAGGGGACTTGTTATATAAGAGGTCCTATGACTGAATACAATTGTTGTGCGTGGATGAGAAGCAAGTTGCAACAATCATGGAGAAAATTCATCAAGGTCTTTGTGGATCCCATATGAATGCCAAGATGCTAGATAAGAAGATTCTCAAGCTAGGATACTATTAGAACACAATGGAAGCAGACTGTGTGGGCTTTGTCAAGAGATGCCACAAATGTCAGATATTTTCCAATATCATACATATCTCGCCAATATAATTACACCCACTCAGTTCTCCTTGGCCATTCTCCACTTAGGGCATTGACATCATTGGGAAGGTTAACCCCAAAGCATCCAATGGTCATAAATTCATCTTAGTAGCCATTGGTTATTTCACCAAGTGGGTAGAAGCTCAGTCATATGCAGTTCTCACATCTGCTAACGTGGTAAAATTCATCCAAGAAATATCATCTCTTGATATAGAGTACCTCAAGAGTTGATATCGGATCAAGGATCCCATTTATGGGGTAAAATCGACAAAATCTGCACGAAGTTCGGTATCAAAAGGCATCGCTCTACCACTTACAGGCCATAGACCAATGGGCAATAGAAGTAGCTAACAAGAACATCAAGGTGATCCTACTGAAAATGGCTAAAACACACAAAGATTGGGCAGATAAGTTACCACTTGCTTTATGGGAATATCGGACTTCTGTACGATCCTTGACAAGAGTAACCCCTTTTTCTTTGGTATATGGGGTTGAGGCAATTCTACCTATAGAAATCCTAGTACCATCCCTAAGGGTGCTTCTTGATAGTCAGTTATTAGAAGGAGAATGGGTGAAAGCCAGACACAATGAGCACCATATGCTTGCAGTTAGAAGTAGATCGCCATAATCAATCTTTACACTTTCGCATTACTAAAAGAAGCTTAAAATAAAGTGGCTTCTCTCCTTGTGATCGACCCGTTAGCTACATTGATCCGTATACTTGCGGTTACTTTTAAATCTCAAACATGGCCCTTGACCATGTGCATAGCCAAGGCGCTAAATGTTCAGCTGGAAGAATAAACAAAAATTTTCAATAAACAAGCACCGGTGGGTGCCAGTGGCCGTTCGGTAGCCCTGCTGCCCACCTGCCAGTGGAGCATTTGCAATCCCAAATTGCTTCTGCCTTCATTGTTGATACCTTGCACTCTTATGGGACATGTTACATACCTTCTACATGGTTTTGGCCCTATAAAGATGGGGCATCTTGAGGGTGCTTTGAGGTTAGGAAGTAGTCTAGAACATGGGTTATTGAAATGTAGTTCGGCTTCAACAATGAGCCTATGTATATCCAGTACTAACTATTATATTTATTGACATCATAATATACGTTATTGTTAGGAACTTAAATCACCAGTGAGGATACGGAGATTGATTCTCAAAATTTATCGTATTTGTGATTCGGGTTATAAGGTGAGCGGGTCTTGCATTTAATTTATGGAGTGTTTATGCATTCTTTTTATATTTAACATGAAGCCTTTGTGTTAAATGCTTGATGTATCCTATCTTATTATTATATCCTTATGAATCTGATATGATGTAGAATGTGGTATGCTATGTGGAATGTGGAAGTGAGAAAGGTAAGACAGGACACAGGTGGCCGAAGAGTGAGTTCTGGCATCGTGGGCTCGATGTATGTGATCTTTGTGTATGCTAGATGGAGGATGGACAAGATTATTTAGAAATGCATATGGGTTAGGTATCACAACCCGCGTGCTACAACCCCTTGTCAGTAGGGGTGATGCATTGACTAATACTGTTCAATGGTTGCCTGATTAGAAATGCACTTCTGGGGTACGACAAGATGTAAGCATAGCTGGTGGGGTTAATAACTTATGGGTTAGCCAGGGGACTGAGGTGCTTTTCTGGGATTGGCTGACTCCTACCTGCAACTAGCTTGTATCCCAAGAGCCAGACATACTGCGGAGGGAATACCACTACGTTGCTTAGCACTAAAACCATATTGGTGGACCTAGTAATGGAATAAGAACTAGTGTAGCTAAATGGACTCATGAGCATCATATTAAGGTCTGGAGCATGCATTGCATCATTTGTACTTTGTTTGCTTGCCTGCCTCCACCCCTCACTAAGCTTGTGAAGCTCACCCTATTCATTTTTTCTTTTATTAGATGGAGTGATTACAGAGTTTCCAGGTAAGAGTCTTGATGGTTCGGGAGATGGTTCCCGAAATATGGTCAATTGTTCCACATGCATAGGCAAAGCATGGACCCAATTGTGGGTGTGATGACTATGCCTTTGGAGGCTAGAGTTGCTGAGTTTTCTTTTGCAGTTTATGTTTGTTATGTATTTATTACGCTGCTATATATTATACTCTGATGTATATGTAAGAATTGTGGTGTTGGATGTATACTTTAGTTTTGAGTTATTTATATTTATGTCAGTACTATGTAGCCATTAGCAGTTTACTTATGTGATCTTGTTATATATACGATTTTAGTTATCTTGTTTATTGTAGAAATCTGCCTACAACTTTGTGGTCTTGGTGTGTCAGGCTGACTGGATATGGTAAGGAGTTCAGTGCTGCATACCTTTGGCCTAAATGAGGCGCGATGTGACACTGCGTTACCTCAATGCAACTTGATTGCATGGTCTTCGCTTCAAATGTTCTTCCCCCATTAGTCTTCAGGCCTTTAGTGATGTGGATTGGGCTGACAGTGCAAAAGAATTTCGCTTCGCTAGGGGTATGCCATTTTTCTTCCCAATCGCTGGACTTCCCACAAGAAAAATATTGTTGCCCAATCATCCACTGAGGCTAAATACAAGGCTCTGCCTAATGCCTTGGGTAACTTAATATGGTTGGAGTCTCTTCCATGAGCTTGGGTTTCCTTTTCGTGGTCCACCGATCCTATGGTTTGATAAGATCGGTGCCACATACTTGTCTGCAAATCCCATCTTTCATGCGAAGCACATGGAGATTGATTATTATTCCATGCATGAATTAGTTGCCAAACACTAGCTCACTATCCAGTTCATCTCTACAAAGGATCAACTTGCTCATGTCCTCACCAAGGCGCTTCCAACAGCGTTTTTCCAGTTTAAGCGTGACAAGTTGAAGATTTGAAGCTTTGATTCTCGGAAACTCAATATACAGTTTCCTAGTTGAATAGATCACATCCAGCTTATCGCATGTGCATAGTTCCATGTTTAGCTTGGACTCTCATTGTATCACTCGATTAGGTTTTACTCACAATTGTATATATACTGCACTACACTCTTTTGGAGGATAATAACACAAACCATTATACAGTATTCTTCTGTGTTAACAATACTCCTAACGTTTTAGTGATAATATTGTAAAGGGAGCTACCTAACTTTATTTTAAGTGGTAATTCTGTCTAAGTAGGCTTCTTACTCAAGTAAAGTTGATTGGGACTCATGGACTGAGAAAGTGGTCACCATCTTCATCATCAAACCAAAAGAAAATTATAAATCCACCCCCCAACAGAAAAGTAGAGAGAAAAAAGTAGACCCCGGTCCTTACAAGGAAGAACCAGATTCAAACTTCCAAAGAGAGAGAAAGGAAAAAGAAACATAAACAATGAAAATGAAAAGTAATGAAGCAGAAAAGCATTTGGTATAGGAAAGGAGGAGGTGGGTGGGTGCGTTGGGGGGGGAGAGAACTGATTGTTTCTCTCCTACCACTTTTGCTTAGTAACAGCTTTATTAAGGAGCTGGAAGGATGGAAGATAGCATGAGGTATTTATTTTCTCATTCAATTTCCCTCCTTTTTTCTTTGTTAATTCCAGCTGTTTGGTTTCTCTAATTACTAGAGAAAAGAGGTTACCCTTTCAATTGAACAACTATCGATTCTTATATGGAAAAAGGTCTGTTCCTCCAGATTCTTTCTCTCGGGATTATTACTAACTTTACATATTGCAATAAACTGAACTTCTTGAGAAATATGATGTTGTTGCTAACCTCCTGCATGCTTTGCTTCAATTTCGTTTGGGGTTTTTGGTTTTGAATCACTTTTCTTCTTTTCTAATGTGTAAATTGATTGCTTTTTTTTTTCCCCCTTCAAATTTGCATTTCATGAAGGATAAGATTTAATTCTCTTCCCTTTCCTACTATGAAGGTGTAGCTTTAGAAAGGCTTGAGACCCATCATATCAAATTCAAGAATTCGAATCTGCGGAAGATTTTGAAGCGATTGAGGGTCAAGCAAGGTACAAATTCCTCCTAAAAACAAAATAGCATAATCGTTTCAAGTTAAACCAGTTAATAAATTCTTGCTCTTATGTGATTTCGATTCAGTTCTTTTGGTCTTAGATCCTCTATGCTCGTACAGTAAAATCTTTTTCTAATTTTAGTAAAGGCGAAAGGGAAGAATGGAAGAAGTTTTATTATTTGGTATTGATCTTAATTTGCAGCGCAAGAAACTACTAATTAGTTAATACTACGAGAATGGGACGAAAGAAAGCAAGTTGGTTCTCCGCAATCAAGAGGGTATTTGTATCCAACACTAAAGAAAAGTTGCTGCATGATGTAAGTTGATGAAATCCCTTTACTTGTAAAAATACTTCTTTTTTTCTTGAATAACCGTATAATTATTTAAGCTTAATTCTTATTCCTTCCCTCTCTCTCTCTCTCTCTCTCGGTCTCTCCCCCTTAATTATAAGAAATAATTAATTGTTGGGTTCTTAATTGGCGGCCACATTCCACAGGGATCATCATCGGAGAATAAGTCGAAAAGTGGGAGCAAGGACAAGAAGAAATGGGGATTTGGGGTTCTTAGGCATGGAGATAGCAATTCATTCATTAATCCACTCCACAGAGAGCCAAGTAGCATCGAAAAAATACTCAGAGATGCCGAAAGAGAGTTACAGATCCCCAAAAATTACTCCTCAGAGCAGCACCAACATCTACCGAGGCCTGCGCCGGTGCAGACAAATCTTGCAATGCTGCCGCCGTCGTCGTCCGAGGAGCAACGTCGTCGTCGTCGTCCTCCTCCTCCTCCTCCTCCTCCTAGGACGCCATCACCTGTTCCAATGGCCCCTGGGGTCCACCATAAAGAAGCTATCCGCGGTAGCCCAATAATCAGTTCAAACAATCACCAAACTTCAGCTACCAAGATTCAAGCAGCCTTTAGAGGGTATATGGTAAGCAGTTCAAATCTCTACTTTCTCGTCCTCCTCTTCCAAATGAAGCAACCAAAAAGGTGAAGTGGGTGGTGATTTTTATAATTATCTCTACTTACCTTACATGGTGGATAAGTACCCGTCAACCAATTATGCCTGGGCTCAGTTTTCTGGCTGACCACTAGAGCCCGAGATTTATCCGTCTCCCTCTCCAGTTAGTGATCCGAGGGCTGAGAGGACCCAGGCGTTCATCCCAAAGTACATTGAGTTAACAAAGTTTTCAATAGTGAATTAACAACCATGACCCAAGTCTAACCCATAAAGGGTTATCCAATTCCAATCAGGTTAAAAAACAGATTAATTTACACCAGACAAGCGTCACAAGCCTGACCCACCAACCCAACAGTCAGAAAAAGCCCCAACAAACTTAGGGTTTGGCCTGTTCTTTTTTTTTTTTTTTTGTGACGGGATTTGGCCTGTTCGCTTCACCCGCCCAACATATGATACCCATGAAGATAAAAGCACAATAGACCAACACTTTAACACGTCACTCCGGCGAGTTCTCAGTGCTGGGGCAGTTCTCGAGGCAAATATCACGTGGTACCTTAACGAATGTCACATGGTACCTTAACAAAAATCACTGGAACTTTGATCCAATGCCGCCTTCTTGTTAGTTATTAAACATTATATGATGTGCTCTAAACTCGAAGTAATGTTAAACTTTTTCTCCTTGCTTCAAAGAAAAAAAATGGGACTGAATTTCTCCAAGGCCACAGTGAACGGAAAACGGGCCTTAGATGTGCATGAGGTATTGGGGTGAATTTTGAGAAGGTCCTATAGCCCTATAGGGATTTATAAAATCTAGAATAGTGATAAACCTCTTCACTGGAAAATATTCCACCGGGCCTTGACCTGATATCTTTATTAGGATGTCCTGTATTTTTGTCACGAGGAAAAGTAAGGTATGTAATTCCAATTTTTTCTGGGAACTTCTTATCATGGCCCTATAGGCCACTAGGTGGGTAGAGCCAAGAGCGGCTTGGGTGGGGTGTGTGCAAGGGTGGGAGGTGGGGCAGCGGCTACCAACACTACATTGTACATTGTGCATTGTGCATTGTGCATTGTGCATTGTGCATGGGGAGGACTCAACAATGAGACCAAGGCTTTGGAGTTCGGATCAAGTTTTCGTACGAAAATGATTCTCGTACGGTGTTTGATTTATTCTTGGACTCCACTTTATATCTCTATTCTTTTAATTGGTTTTTATTCTGCGTAAAGTCCAAGTGTAGATCAAACACCATTCTCGTACAAGGACTTGATCCACACTCAAGGCTTTGGACTTGCTTTATCATGACAAGCGCAAACAATCCAACTGAGTACCTCAGTTGTCCGCACTTGACAATAATATGCCATTATTAGGATAAAACTAACCTATTTCATTGCAATCAAATTCAAGTAATTCCAAGTATTCTCTCCTAATGTCAGCATATTCTACCATATATGCCCATGTACGTACCCCTTGATGGTATAGTCCCTTCAATCCAGTGGCATTCTTTTTATAGTCTCAATATTTTATTTTGACACCTGATAAATTTGCTTTTGGATGAATGCATTTGACAAAGGATTAGGTTGAAACTTGATATGTACAAGGGACATTGGAATTTATTTGTTCACAATCCAGATATAAGCTATCAAATGATAGTTATTAAGTGTGGCAAGAAAATGCGTGGCTCTAATTGTGACAAGACTCTATTCACTTTAAATATTGTGTTGCGTGCCATTTTATTTCTATAGTATCAATACAATGGTTTAGTGAATTTTCACATATAATTCATTAAGGCTACGTTTGGTTGCAATGGAAATTTAAAAGGATGGGAAGTGAAATTTTCATACTTTAGAAATAAATGTTCATAATCATTTCCCCATATGATTGTATAAACTACTTAATTTTTTTAACCATATTTCGTAATGATATATTTTACATATTATATAGCAAAGGGTTTTGGATGCAAAGTAAAGTGAAATTATATAACCAAATATGGAATGATTTGAAGTTAATGTTAGAGTCACATAGATAATGATTACATATATTTATTTTTTAAGTATAAAGATTTCAATTCCCGTCCCTTCCCTTCCCTTTAATTACTCTTACAACCAAACATAGCCTAAACTATAGCATAATGACAGAGAAATTCACCTAACACAATCCATGATCACTACATAGAGATACCACCGATCTAGCAAGACTAAACCAACTGAAAATTTAATGAGAAGCAAGAAGGATGAAATTTTCGTCTTCCTGTGTTGATGGTAGAACAAGTTTGGTATGCAGTTACTAATGGAAATTTAACTGACAGGCTCGGAGGAGCTTTAGGGCACTAAAAGGGCTAGTAAGGCTACAGGGAGTAATGCGAGGGCAGAGTATCAAAAGACAAACCATGAACGCCATGAAACAGATGCAACTACTTGTGAGAGTGCAATCACAAATACAGTCTAGAAGGATACAAATGTTGGACCACCAGGCTATGCAACGCCATAATCTACATAAGATTGACAAAGAGCTAGAAAGCAGCTTGGGCAAGTGGACCACCACCCTACCAGTAAGTCCTTCTTCTTTCTTTTCTTTTTCTTTTTCTTTTTTTTTTTTTCAAAGAAAAGTTCAATTTAATGTTTAGCTACTCAGATTTGCGTTTTGTACAAAATTAATACGTTGCGATAGTTTAAAAAAAAAAAATTATACTCCATTTCTGGTCATGTGGTTTTCAATGAAAGGGGAAGTCGTCTTCAAAATAGTAATAAAGGGGAAACTTTGAATGTGACAATGCATGGCTAAATTTGTGAAGGTTCAGGAATTGCCACATGGCATGCAACATATATATATATATATATATGTGGGACAATCATGTCATGGAGGATTTCATACCATACTCAGTTTGTGTTGGATTTTGTCTTGTGAATGGTAAGGGTCTTTCATGATATAAAACCTTTCGTAGCTAGCATGATGACTCTTAAATTATCCTAAAGTCTCTAACTTTGATTAGTGTTAGTACGACCTTCATACTATATTTGATTGCAAGGGAAAATGAAGGGAAGAGAAGTGAAATTCTTAGGAATCTTTTAGTGAAAAAGAAGTGAAATCTTCAAACTTATAAAAAAAAAAATCTCGCTATCATTATCCCACACTGTTATATCACTAACTCCCAATTATTCCATATTTGGTTATTAAATTTCAGTTTACATTGTATTCAAATCCATTAAGATTTAAAAAATAAATTAACATCTAAAAAGTTCATTACTAAATATGATAAGAAATCTAAAT
Organism: Macadamia integrifolia; assembly: GCF_013358625.1. Lineage (NCBI taxonomy): Eukaryota > Viridiplantae > Streptophyta > Magnoliopsida > Proteales > Proteaceae > Macadamia > Macadamia integrifolia. Next base: position 13,997,056 of record NC_056567.1, read on the forward strand.
AATTTATACAACAACAGCAACAGCAACAACAACAACAACAACAACAACAACAACAACAAAAGCCTAATCCTAACTTAATGGGGTCGGCTACATGGATCCAAGCAAAGATAAGGAAAAAAGAATAGGATTCAAGAGAAACAGATTATTAAAAACATTAATGAAGTAAAACACAACCATAGGGGGTCCGCTACCTGGATCCTAGACCTCCAAACCGCTCTATTCGGGACCATACTTGGGCAAGGCCTAATCCGTGTATGTCTTTTATCACTACCTCTCCTATAGTCATTTTTTGCCTACCTCTAGCTCTATTTGATCCTTCTATCAAAATCAGTTCAATCCTATTTACCAGAGCATCGGATGGCCTCTGTTGAACATGGTTATACTATCTCAAATGACATTCTCGAAACTTATCATGAATTCGAACAACTCTCAGATTCACTCTAATATATTCATTCCTCAATTTATCCTGCCTAGTTTTTTTACACATCCATCTTAGCATTTTCATTTTTGCTACAACTAGCTTATCAAAATGTTATTTCTTAACGCCCCAACATTTTGACCCGTACATCATAGTCAGTCGCACGACCATCTGATAGAATTTTCCTTTATGTTTTACAGGGACACGTCTATCACACCAAACCCCAGACTCAACCCTCCACTTTGTCCAGCCCACTTTAATCACATACGACACACTGTCACACCCCGCCTCCCCTTTATAAGAAGGCTAGTGAAATGGACATGCACACGTGTCCACAATCTATCCAGGATCCATGATGTAGTACTTTAAATTCATAAATCTATGAAATGATTCTATGATCACATAGATAATAATAAATCAAAATATACACAACTGGTGATGTCTAATGATATTTAACATATATACTCAAAAAAAGGTTTTCACAGCGGAATCAAAATTACAGTCATGCCCTTAGGGCTATATCTGATAAGTGCAAAGAAGTCAAAAGGAAGATGATACTCTCATCCTCAGCGTGCTCTGAATGCATAATCATCACATATGCAAACCGTCCTCATGCGTAACTAGATCCTCGTCCTAGAGGTTACCTTCATAGAGCCGGCTCGTCAACCACAGACTCTGGATGGTTACCTGAATCAATATCTAAAAAAGGGACAACAACGGGGGTGAGCTTCCGCGAAGCCCAGTGAGGGGTAACACATACAAGCAATCATGACAATCCAAGAAAATACAATAATATAAATATCCATACCCAACCACATCAATATGAATGCAATTATATGAATGCAATAACATGATCCAATCATTATTAAACAATTCTAAGTAACAATTTTTAAGTCTAAAGGGGTATAAGTGCCACTGCAACATAGGTGGCATCCCCAGTCAAAAATATACGTTATCAGTCCCCAAGGATACAAGCTAGTTGCCAGTCTGGAGCATACTGATCCCTACATGGTACCCGGTAAGCCCCTATTAATAATCCCCCATAATTCCACTACATCGAATCCAACATTGTATGTAGGGTATACCTACCACCAAATCCAACATTGCATGAGGGTTTGTCATGATGCTGACATCTACGCACTTCAGTCACCGAAAATCTTCCCCAACCTTGGACCGTCGGATGGTAGGATTAGCCACTACGTAGAACCTTATTGGAAAGAGTTGTAGTACCAGGGTAGTTATCATAGCCCAATGCATTCTAATATACCACAACACATTACAATCACACTCACACACCCCATGGGCATACAGTGTCGGCACCAACCTTCAGCCACCCTGTACCCCACAGTCACACATTATGGGCATGCGGTGCTAGAACCAACTTTCGGTCATCCCGCATCCCAATCTCCACAACACATTCATACATACACTCACCCTGGGCATGCAGTGCTAGAACCCAACCTTTGGCTACCCTGCATCCCAGTCTCCACAACACACACTCACACACACATATTCACAACTCATGTCGTTATGCAACATCCACATCCAACACAAGTAACAAGTTTATAATATGAAATTAATGTGCTCATCGACATATGCATCAAAACATAAACGTTCCATAAAATAAAATCATACAAATCCCCTCACCTCGAGTCTTGGGTGATGATGGACAACCGATGGCCTCGCGCCACGTTGTCACGTCACCTCTTGATTATACCCTTAGAATACATAAGATTTTTAAGAAAATAAATCACCTATAGAGATATGAAATCCTAGGCACATGTTCTAGCTTCATTTCCTATTTCTCTTTTCTTTGAAATCGTTCTCAAATTGAGTGTTTTATGACTTTAGGGCTGATTTATGAGTTGGGAATGTTCTCCCACCTCAATTAAGTTAGATTAAGTGTAATCAATAGGTTGGTTAAGGTGGATTTACACAATGCACCCAAATTTCCCCAAATTTTTGGTCGTGACTAAGCTAAATTAGGGAATTTCAGTTGAGGGTTTATGTGGTGATCACTAATGGCTTATGTGGTCACCCCAATCCACTATACTCATTTTTAATTCATTTTTCCTAACACAATTTTGGGTTTAAATGGTGGGGTATAGAGGGTTTGGAAAAAACCCACCATTTCTAGAGTTTAGCTACCCAAATTATGGATTTCACTAGGGAGGGTTTATGGACTCAAATTGATCTATCAATCTTGCTAGGATGAGTCTCTCACTCTAAACCCCTCTCCTAATTTGTAGTTTAACAAGTGGGAAAGTGGATTTTAGTAAGTTTCTCCATTTCTAGGTTTTGTGTTGCTAACATTAGGGGTTTTTGATGGGGCTTCCTATGGAGGAGGTTTATGCACCCAAAGTGAGTGACAAAACATGCTATTTAGTTCCCCACACAAAATCCCCAAACCAATTCGTACAAAGGCCATGTGGGTAGGGAGATTTGGTTGGGGCGATTCTCCACTAGGTCAATAGAAAGGGAAAAGAGAGAGAGAGAGAGAGAGAGACTAGCACATGAGAGTTAGAGTGAGTGGAGCTTACCTTAGTTGGTAGGAAACCCTTGCTCCTCCCTTCCTCTTCCTTACTTGCTGTCCTTCTCCTTCTTCTTTCTCTTTCTCTTTCTCCTTGCTTTTACTTTGGTAGGTAGAGAAATGAATGGTAATAGTCTATATTTATAGTCACTTAATTATGGTAGGTGGAGAAATGAATGGCTGTTTGGTAGAAAAATTGGTTTTCACTCATTATTCCTCATTTGGCACTAATGGACCCACCTTGGGGTGTCCCAATATATTAATTTATCACCCAATAGGTGGTGCCAACTAATAGAGGTGGTTTGAAGTGCACGGTTGTGAGATCCTGGTCCCCTCGACCAAATAACCCGGTTTTAGCTGATATTTTCATCGGAGGTGTTCACCTATGAAGGTTGGATCAGTTCCCTTTAAATTAAAATGGATCTCTAAGTTGAGGGGGACATCCCAAGGTATTCCCAATTTGTGGGCCCCACCCCATAGTATGTTGTATTATTTAAGCCTCAGAAATTTTCCCATGAGGTGTGAGGGCTAGACTAACCTTTTCTCCTGTGCCCGAAACCCCTTACAATTTTTGAGGCATGAGTAGAACGTGCAAGTGGGGTCATCCTTCCCTTCCTAGAAAAATACGGCTACTACCCAGTATTCATTGGTACTGGTGTCCTTCGGTGTCTCATCTGTAGAATTTAAATAAGAATTTTAGGGCACAAGTATAACACACATCATCCTCTATATCACCTTCTTTATTAATTATAGATCCAAATATTTAAAATAGTCACTTTGCACTATCTCTATTCCTTCAATAGCCACCACGTCATTTATCCATCGCAGAGTGACTAAAGTTACACATCACATACTCCATCTTCGATCTACTTATCTTAAGGCCTCTTGATTCCAAGGACAAACTCCATCACTCCAGTTTAGTATTGAGTTCTAATTTTTCATCCAATTGTTCGCAAAAAAGCAGACACCATTGAACTTCACCTTGGATGTTTTTGGTCAACTCATACAAAACAAGAAAGAATAGGTAGGGGCTTAAAGCTGACCCTTACTGTAGCCCAATAGGAAACTCGCATCATTGACCGCCCTTGGCTATCACACTTGTAGCCATGTCAGCATACATGTCTCTAATTATATCCACATATTTACCCGACACCTTTCTCTTCTCTAAGACATGTCATAATAAATCTCTATGTACTCTATTGTAGGCCTTTTTCAAATCAATAAAGACCATATGGAGGTCCTTTTTAGCAGGTCTATATATTTTCATGAGTTTTCAGAGCAGATATATAGCTTCTGTTAATGATCTCTCTGGCATATAACCAAATTGGTTGTTCGAGACTCTAGATTATCTTCTCAAGTGCACTTCAATAACTTTCTCCCAAAGCTTTATCGTATAAACCATAAGCTTTATGCCTCTATAATTATTATAGTCGTATATATCTCCTTTATTTTTGTAAATATGGACTAGAATGCTTCTCCTCCACCCTTCTGGCATCTTTCTTGTACTCATAATCTTGTATAAGTGGTCGGTTAGCCAGGATACACCACCAAGTCCTAAGCTCTTTCAAACTTCTATAAGGACTTTGTCTTTGCCTAGATTCTTCTTGACTTCATCTTTCTTAAGGCATCTTTAACCTCACCCACTCCAGTGGTTGTCATGGTGAAAAAAACACTCAATCAGGTTAGATCCAATCGAGTTGTCACCATTTAATAACTTGAAAAAATAATCACCCAATCTCGTCATATTGTTTTCATCCTTAACTAGCACCCTACCATCTTCATATTTGATACACCTGGCATGTTCAAAATCTTTGCTCTTCACATCTCTCATTTTATCTATCTTATAAATAGTTTTTCCCCATCCTTAGTCTTAGGTTATTGTAAAACTCATCATATTTCTTTGGCTTTACGATCCCCACAAATTTTCTTGCTTCATTTATGGCAAAATATCAATTTTTTCATCATCAACTTCATTAGTCCTTTGCCAACTCTTAAAATAATCTTTCTTATACTTCATGGCAATCTAGACCTCCTAATCCCACCCCCAAGTCTCCGTAAAGGCTCGACTAGTGCCCCTTAATTCCCCTAGGATCACTTTATCTACCTTCTTAATACAGGCTGACATCTTGGTCCGCATCTCATTGGAGTCTCCCTCACTGTCCCACTTTCCATGTTTGACCACGTTATCAGTAAAAACATCTTAGATGTCTTCTTAGTCTTCTTTTAATCTCCACCATCTAATCTTGGGTCAAACCGGCTTTCTTGTCTTATGAGTCTGTGAACAAAAATGCGTATCGAAGACCACCAGTCTATGCTGAGAGGTTAAAGTCTCCCCCAGTATAACTTTACAATCTTTATACAACAATCTGTTAGACTTTCTAGCTAGAAAGAAGTCAACTTGATTGTAATGAAGTCTGCTTCTATATCTAACAAGTTGTTCCTCTCTCTTTTTAAAGAATGTGTTCACAATGGATAGATTATAGGCTAGTGCAAAGTCTGAAAGTGAAATCCCCTCGTTCCTCTTTCCAACACCATATCCTCCTTGTACATCTTCATATCCGCTCCAATCCTTCCTAATATGTCCATTGAGATCACATTATAAGATAATATTTTCATCTTGGACAAAGCTTTGCACTAATCCATCCATATCTCCCAAAAATTGTAGCTTACTAGCATCATCCAATCCCACTTGGGGAGCATACATGCTAATTATATTGATAGCCTCTTTCACAACATCATCTTGATTGCAATAATCCTATCTCCCACCCTATTCACATCCACAAGTTCATTCTTTAGGTCATTGTCCACAACAGTATCCACTCCTCTATGGCTATGATCTCCTAAATACTAAAGTGAAGTCATCTAAAGACTTGGATTTCTTGCCCTTCCACCTTGTCTCTTGAATACATGCAATAATAATCCTTCTTCCCCTCATGACATCTATCAACTCCATACTCTTTCCCGTTAAGGAGCCAATGTTTTAGGTAGCAACTATGACCCTATGTTTGTGTACTACATTCACAATAGGCCGGTAAGACATGAAATCAGAAGAAAAGAGAGGTTATAAAACAAAAAGGATCCATGAAAAAGGTGAATGGCTAGATATGATAGTGTTGGTTGCCTACCTGACACACCACTATTATAAGAAAATAGATATATAATAAGAAATAAATGCCTGGGAAGCGGAGGGAGGGAGTGCTAGATGCCTCAAGGACACATTTGACGTATAGTATAAAGTGTTAACTCAAGTACACAACGTATAGAGATGCTACAACAATACATACACTCTAAACAAATAAGGATGCCATCATCAGTTGTAGACTTTATTAGCACCCAAAGAAGGAAACATCTCCTAAAAGAGATGTAAAGAAAAAAAAACAGACCTTAGTATTTGATACAAATGAATTATTTCCTTTCCTTGCCTTCCTTTATGCCTTTAAGAGAAGAAAAAGCTTTATTTTCTTTTTGTTGGGAATAATCTCACACTGACCAACTCTTGGGACCTTAGATAATATCACATACTAGTTATGCCTCTCCACCTAACATCGAAAGTTTTTGGGTTGGACACTTCAATATGGGCCACTAATGCCACCCAAAAGATAGGCAACATGTGAGGGGGAGTATTGGGAGTAACCCTACATGGACTAACTCCGGGACCTTGGATGATTTCATTAATACCAAATGGGTCTCTCCACTTAGCAGAGTAAGCTGTTGAGTTCATACTTCAATACTTTTGCACTAATGGTATTAGAGTCCAAAGGAGTTAACCCATTCCATAGTCCATACTAGTTGATACAATATCTTTAGACCACACTCCCTCTCTCTCCATCGCAACTACGTACGAGTATGTTCTCTAATGAGATGGCTACAGAAATAAGTGGTTATAAGTTGAGTTTTAGAGGTGCCCCTTACGCATTAATTTGGTTGCAACTCTTTGTTTTTGTTTCCTTTTTAAGATTAAGTTCTTAATTAGATTATGGGAATCTTGTGGCTTGTGCAGTCTGACACCGAAGAATGGGATGATAGCCTGCTTACAAAAGAGGAAGAAGAAGCGAGACTGCAGAGAAAGGTAGATGCTGTAATCAAGCGAGAGAGGGCTTTAGCTTATGCATATTCGAACCAGGTATTATTTCGTCCATGAGAACCATATTGTGGGAAGGTGCCGATCATGGGCTAAGAAACCCAATTAGGCTCCAGCCCATATTATAGTGTGTGCTGGACTATCTATTCCTTTCTTTTATGTGGGCTTTGGCTGAGGCCTTAGATAAATAGTGTAAACCCAAGAATCCGCATAGAAAACCTGAGTAAAATGGCTGATAATATGGGGTTTAGGTTGGCCATCTTGCCTTTGGGTTGGGGTTGGGCTTAACCCACCCTAGCCAAACCCCAAAATTGTATTCCTTGGCTAGAATTGCAATTGGGTGGCGGCACCTAAGCTAGACACAGTCCACTTGGTCATTTCAAATTTTTTGAGATTGGAAAGTGGCAAGACAAGGGTTCTGAAAATAGTTGAAATATCAAGAAATGGCATGATAGATGGTTTAGAGTCTGAAAAATATTAGATGAAATATCCAACACAAGATGAGTCATACACGGAGTATATCTTAATCGTGTATATATATATATATATATATATATCAGTGTATCCACATCCAAGATAAACTGGATATTGGTGCCTATATTGGTATGTGTAACAAACATGTATTTGATTTGGTTTCATGATCAGCTGTGGAAGGCAACTCCAAAATCCGCAAAGGCAGCCCTGGTGGAGATCCGGTCTGGTGGGCTCCCATGGTGGTGGAACTGGGTAGAAAGAGAACTTCCTGGATATCCTTCTGAAATCCATGCAGCGATGCATACAAGAGTTGATCATCTGAGTCATGATCTAACACCTCCCCGCCGCCGGCCCCATCATTCAGACTCCCCCAACCTCCAAGGACCTCCGTCCACCGATTACAGTAAGCAACTACCAACAAGGCTTGGTGGTTTTGATAATCTCACTGAAACACTTACACCTAGATCTTCAAAATCAGCCATCACAGCAAACCCGAAGTATGCACCGTTAATCCTATCTAATAGAGGAGCAACAACAACAACAACAACAAATACTAGCTCAACAGCAGCAGTGATGAATCATGTAAAACCAAGGAGGACTGGTGCTACTACTGAATTGTCACTTGATGATGTGCCATTGAGGGACGATGCAAGCCTTACAAGCTGCCCACCATTTTCAGTGCCAAATTATATGGTGCCAACTGTTTCTGCAAAAGCAAAGGTGAGGGCTAATAACCCTAAGGAGAGGGAAACGATGGTGAGTTCCAGTCATGGCCGGAGAAGGCGTCTTTCATTTCCTCTAACACAAAGCATTGGGTCACTGAGGTGGAACAAGGTATTCTCAACCAAAGATTCTAGCTCTCACAGGATGTTAGAGAAGAACCAAACTTTGCAGTCTATAGGTAATTTGAGTGTGGATTCCACTGTTTCTTTGCCCGTTGGAGTTGGAAGGAAGCCTTTCAAACGATTTGTGTGATTATGGTTTGTGCTTTTTTTTTTGGTCTGATGGAGTGTGGAAATGATGCTTCTATTGATTTTTTTTTATATGGGATTTGATTTTTAGTTCTGTAGTATAACAATAATAAATATTATCAACCCTGGCCTTTATAAATGGAGTGATTGATATCATTGTTAATTTTTTCCTACCCTGGAATGGAATGGAATTGTTTGTAAATAGGGTTTAAAAGGATATTTGCTTATTGAAAAAACAAATGGATCTCTCTCTCCAATGGTTTGATGGTCAAATCTCGGTTTATCATTTGTTGGAAGTGTGCACATCAAATCCATTATTAATGTACTTAATTTATTTTAGGAAAAATTACGCCCCCTCCCCTGTAGTTTGCAAAAATTACATGTGGATCCAATGGTTTGAAGAAAGTACGCCCCCTGGTTTTTCTAACAATTAGGTCCAATCCGTTAGTCACCGTGAAATTGAGATTGTTAGTTGGTGACGACTAATGCCGAAAATGCCCTTATATAGACATGAAATTACCTATATACTCTTCCATTAAAACAAAACAAAAGGGAGAAGGCAGCCTCCCCTCATCGTCTTCAGCCCACCCTCACCGTCGAAGAAGATTGCAGGAATCATGCATCATAAATATGATTTCTTAGGAATTTAGTAAATTTCCATTGGAAAACCTCATGGTGAACCCAAAAGATATCATCAAATGAATACATGCAATCACAAACTTATCTAGGATATCCTGGAATGCCCGATTCATCAATTCCATAAATGCAGCCGGTGCATTGGTCAATCCGAAAGACATCACCAGGAACTCGTAGTGTCCATACCGAGATCTAAAGGCTGTCTTTCTCACATCACTACACTTGATCCTGAGCAGGTGGTAGCCCGATCCAAGTTCAATCTTGAAAATACCTTAGCACCCTACAACTGGTCAAATAGGTATTCAATCCTTGGCAAAGGATACCGATTCTTGATGGTTAGCTCGTTGAACTCCCGATATTCAATGGTCATACTTCTATCCTTCTTCTTAATGAATAATACTGGTGCTCCCCATGGGGATGCACTGGATCTAATGAATCCCTTCTTTAAAAGGCCTTGAAGTTGTACTTGTAGTTCTTTCAACTCTATGGGGGCATGCAATATGGGGCTTTCGACACTGTTGTCGACTTTGTGAGTAAGTCTATTACAAACTCTGTCTCTCGGTCTAGTGGCAATCTCATCAAATCATCCAGAAATACATCTGAAAACTCCCGTACCACATCTAACTCGGTCAGTGATCTGACCTCTACCTTAGTATCCATCACAAATGCTAAGCAACCTTAACACCCTTTGTGATATCCTACTTTCTAAACTCGGCCTAATTTCTTGGTTGGCTCGATTTGGTCTTGTAGGACCTGAATCCGAGCAAGCCGATTCGAGTACCTTATGCAACATGGTGGTAAGGGTGACTCTGAACTCAGGTTGGCTAAATGAGTTGGAGTCATTGCCTAGTGAAGTCCGCATACCCAAGCCATGCACTTGCACGTATCATGAGGCCATGTAAGCATAATAAAGGTACGTAGCCATATTTTATGTCAAGTACGCATATTAATCAATTACCGGGAGTGAAATACTTGTCGGGGCTGAGCCCCATCGAAATTCCCAATGTTTAGGCTAAGTTCTGGTCGACTGGTGGGTGGTCATAAGGGTCGACCCACCAGTGTGACCTACCAATTTGGTCACTAGATATTTTTACCCCACTATAAATAGCATTTATTACCTCTCTTTCACCTCATTTATTGTTTTACACTATAGTTAGGAAAAGTAAAAAAGAGAGAGAAAGAGGAGAGAAGAAGGAAGGAGAAAATGGGGAAGGAGACGATTGTTGCACATCGCCAGGGTCGGATCTCTTGAATCCGGTGCTAGATTTGAGATCCTCATCTGGAGATCTATGATTTGAGGTGAGTGAAGTCCATATTCCTTAAACCTTTATGGAACTTAAGGTGAAACTCTTCAATTTGGGTAGAAATCCTTTGGAGCTTGCTACTATCTTTTGAGAATATGAATCTAAGGTTTAATAGAGGTTCTATATGTTGTTTATGAAGGATTTAGAGCAAGACTTGCAAGATTTGTGAAGATTTTGTTGATCTCTTGAGCTAAAGGGAAGAATTTGAGGGTTTGAGGTGTTCTTGAACAAAGAGGTAAGATCCACGCTTAAGACCTTGGATCATCCTTAGATATAGGTTGGAATCATGATTTAGAGCCTTAGATTTGTGGAAAATATGGTCGAATGGACCCTTGATGGTTTCCCCAAGGTGGGATGAAGAATGGGAGAGAGAAGCAAAACCTTGGTCTGGTGTGGTGGGTGCTTGAAAATGGATGGGACCCACCAATCCAGCGCCCGTCAATCCAAACTAGGCTACTAGTCCGACAGGAGAGCAAGGACTGGTGGGTGCCTTGCCCGTCAGTCTTGGCCCGCCAGTCTAGGTAGGGTTCCTGGTCTGACAGGCGAGCAAGGACTAGTGGGTGCCTTGTCCGCTAATCTTGGCCCGCCGGTCCAGGTAGTGTTCCTGGATTGATAGGAGAGTGAGGACTGGTGGGTGCCTTGCCCGCCAATCGACCTACCAATCCGATTCTCAGATTTTGATTAGATCCAAATTTGTCGGGTAACCTACTCTTGTGATTCTAAACACATTGGAATCATCAAACCTCACTGGTTATGACCTTAAAATGGAGGTATACTAAACCTAACTCTTTTATGGTAGGTTACACTAGAACTCATGTCGTTGCACGCCGGATCTACCTCGTACCAAGGGTGATCATCGTACACAAATAGGTAAGTGGGAAGAGGACATTGCATCATGTCATTCTGGTTGTAAACTAGTCATGTCATCATTTATTATTATAGACTAGTCATCCATGAATGCCATTGCATGCATTGACGTGTGGATTATAAAATTCAATTATGATTTAACATGTTTATATCTTTCATTGTTAAATGTCTGTTCTTATCCCGTGATGTGAGATGGGTGAATATAACTATTGATTTTGATGCTTGTTAGACTAGATGCCGTAGTCGACTTGGACAAGAATGCATTGGTGGCCCGTAATATGGGACATGGTGGCATTATGCATGTCGTACTATCTCACATAGGAGCATACAGTTAGGATTGACACATCTCTGTGCTACGACCCTTCCCAACAGGGGTTTAAGTGTTGGGTATATCCTGTTCGGAAATTTTAGTGATATAATAGAGGGCTAATCGTACTGCTTTTAAATTAATGCAGGGCAAAGCCCATTTTACTTTAATGTAGGGCAAGGCCCATTTTGCTTTCCGGTACTAATGGATGGCCTTCTTCTGCAACCCTATGGGCATATCATGGGATTGGGTTTGTGACTTAGACCTGGGGCATACACGCACTGTGGTTGCAAGGAGCACATAATCTATGACTTAGAATTATTGTCTAGGAGGATTAAGATAATAAAATGAACTACACGCATATAGATTCATTTATATTATGCATACTTGTGTAATCCTTTTTCTCACTTATTGGGCTAGTGAGCTCATCCCACGTGTGCACACCATTTTAGTTGATCTTGCAGGTTATCTGACTGAGGACCTAGAGCCAGGACCCACCGTGGAGTTTCTAGTCGAGGACTGGTGGGTCCCTGAAGATCTTGGGCACGAGGCCAAGTGCCCGTGCGATAGCTGTGTTGTGGGTCCGCAACATTGATACCATGCAGGGATTCTTTTTTTTATTATTTTGGAGATGTTGCCCCTATTGTATTCTAGATGCTTAAATTGTGTTTCTTGTGTATATATATCACACCTATGGGCCCACATGTATTTATGTTATATAATACAATTTGGGTATTAAGAGTATTGGGGTATTTACAGATATGTACAGGTAAGACTTCCACTAAAATACAAATTTTATTTGACTTAGTGTGGGTATATTGTGCTGTGGTTATTGCGTCATGTGATCCTGGCAGGTTATGAGTTAATAGGGGTAAACTTGGTCACCTGTCCGGTTCTATGTGGAACAAGGTGTGACACCCTTGAAGTAGTAGTTTCTTCATTTGAAGAGCTGATATGATGATCTTCTTGGGATTTTTAGGTTTATCTCCCACAAAGGTGAACTCATCTCCATCATGAGGTTTGAAGATAATCATCTTCTCTACACATAGCACACTGGCTCTATAAGCGAACAACTATTATTTCCCTAGAATCACATCAAAGTCGGGCATATCTAGCTTGATTTGGTGTGCTATTATGTCATGACCATTAATAGTCACCGGACAAGACTCACACACTGAGTCATAGCCACTACACTTCATGTGGGTGTACTAACTGCTAAACTGTGAGTTAAGCACTTAGGTGGGCGATACAAATGAATGAGGTCCCCTAGAATCAAACAATACATGATCAGGTAATAATGAAATTGATAGTGTACTTGTCACCACATCTGGAGCAGCCTCTCCATCCTCTGCATTCATATCAGAAACACGTCCCTTGGGCCTGTTTCCCTATTGTGACTGCACCGGACAGCTGGCCAGCCAATTAAGTCTATTGTGGCCTAGGGGGTAGAGCGTGTGTTGCATCACCCGACTGATGGTGGGGACATGTCCTGGCCAAGTGCCATAGCTGATCATTTGAAACATGAGGATTGGGCCCAACTAGTTGAGATGTACCACTAGAGCGGGAAGACTGGGAAGCTTGACTTGCATCTAGCTTTTGAACTGAACCAGTGTTGGACTAAGATAAGGCCCCTGGAAGCCTTACCGGTTCTTATGAATTCTTGTGGCACCATAGGCCTCTTTCATATGCCCTGTTGTGCTGTGAAATTATCCTGATGCCGATTCTTGATAGACTTATCCACTAGAACAATATCTGTTTAAGTCTGCAATTTGAGCCCTACTATTGTTGCACTAATGCTGAACCTAAGCCCTTTCTCAAATTTCCTGGCCTTGGACTTGTCGTTCTTGATGTGCTCGAGAGCAAAGTAGTACAGCTCCTCATACCATAGCTAGTACTCTAGCATGGACCTAGATCCTTAAACCAATACTATGTATTCGCCTTCCCTTATATCTCTAAAACTTTTCAGAGAGTAATTCCCAAAAAATGCCTCCTTAAAGTCCTCCCAAGTGGGATCGGGGTTTGTCACATTCAGAATAGGCTGGGTGGATCTCCACCAGGCATTCGATTCATTCTGAATTTGATAGCTCATGCACAATAACTTGTGCTCATTAGTTCAACCCATTAATGTTAAGGCCTTTTCCATGCCTCAGACCCATTTTGCTGGCTGAAGCTAATCCTGGCCAACATTTGAGAAGGACGAAGGTCAGAGCCTTTAGAACTTCTCTATCATCTTAGTCAGCTTCATCCACATGTTTACTGGCTTCTGTGGCTCATCAGGTGTGGTTGGGGTTACTAGAACTGTCAGTGTTGGAACTGGCACAGGTGGAGTGGGAGGTACAAGAGGTGCATTCTTGGTATCCATGGCAGCCTAGATGCGGGTATCAATCTCGACCATAAACTGCTCTTGCCATTGCTCCATACCTTGCATCATGTTGCCTATTATAACAATAACATCTGGTGCGGTATGGACTGATGGGGCAGTAGAGGCATTAGGTGGCTTGCCTCTACCTCACATTTGGGAAGTGGAAGGAGGCGAATTCGAGTTGGAGTAGGTATTTCGACATGACATAATTCATGTTTAGAAGTTTCCATTAGTCACCACAAGAACCATAATAACACATATAGTTGCAACATGCATAGGGTAGGGTCCTATACAAGTGCAGAGAATGGCATAAAATTTTCTAAACTTAAAAAAAAACAATTTACTACTGATAGCAGGCCACCGGTAGGGGAATTTTCTCCACTGGTTGCTACTAATGAACTCAAGACCCTTAATAAATACGACTCTGAAGGCTCTTTGCTCACACTAAACTCACTTTTTGCTTTGGAGAAAAGGGGGAAACATCTAAGGGAAGGTTCCCTAACCCATAGCTATCAATTCTAAGCCTCAAAACAACCCTTCGACTTCGTACACACGTTCACAGTAAGCTTTTCTACCATTTTAACCTAGGTTTTGGATTTTTTTGTAAATTTTATAAACCCTGACTTTGGTTTTGATCTTCTAAACCCTAGGTTTCAACTCTATGTCAATAATTTTGGCACATTGTTCTTCCAACCACCGGCCCTTCCGGCCACAGAGATGTATGAGCACCAATGGTTCTACTTGATTGAGGAACAATCCCGATGGAATGCTTACGAAGATAAGAATTTCAACCTGGGAAAGTATGTTAGGATGAAGGACTTTCGATGGTTCGGCATCCGTCAGAAGTTTGATGCTGTGGGTTGGTACTAAATCCTAAAGCTAGAAAACCTATACTATATTAGACTTGTCAGGTACTTTTGCTGCAACTTTCATTTTACGAACTGTAGCAGAGAGGATTTTTGCATTACCTCTAGAGTGAAGGGATCGATATCTCCTTCAAAAAGGAAAAGTTGGCCTACATTCTAAGGGTGGCCAAGGCTGGGGAGGAGGCATACTGTGCTCCTAGGACTGTGCCAATTGAGTTCCAAAACCTAGATGTTCAAGAGGAGATGAGCCTCATGCTGATGAGGGAGGGATTCGAGCAGTCATGTTCCACGAACTACAATGCTACTCCAAAAATCATTAGTAAGAGAGTGCAGTTGAATATCCTAACCACAGGCGGCCACTACGATGAGATCTCTATCCTATAGCATACGTGACCTACTGTATCTACATGGGGAACCAACTAAACCTGCCCTACATCCTTATGTGTAACATGGTGAAAAAGGTAGAGGATAGTCAAGCTGGGAATCTATATTACAGGAAGTTGCTTACCTCCATATTCAATCATTTTGGGTGAACTATGAGGAGGATGAGGTTGTGGGGGTAGATGCCTCAAATTTTGATTCCAACTTTGTAGGGAAGATGAACATGAATCCCAGTGAGGCCACTGAGGAGGAGGATAAGTATGAGGAAGTCCAACACTAGTAGTAGTAGCAACAGATAAAATAGGAACCCATGGATGTTGAGGGGAACCCAGAGGATGTGCTCAGTCAGGAGGATGTCATCCTACCCATTCATAGGGATTTTACACCACCACCACAGGCAAGAGTGTTCAGGGCCTCTTCCTCACAGGGGCCATAGGAGTATGGGTGGGGTGACGTGGTTAGTCATCTAGATGCCATGAATAACATCTTTCGGAGAGTGGAAAACTGACTTGAGAGTAAAGACGGAAGGTACTATACTGCATTCTTGACTGATGTGTCATGTCCCTTAAGAGGTAGATGAGGGACATTCCATGTTCGTCGGGTACCTTCGTCACAACTACCATCACCAGTGCCACCTCAGGAATAGTGGCACTGGGATGCCCAGTTTCACATTGGGATTTCCCTTTTCTCACTTTCCTACATAGCAGGCTTTAAATTTCTAGTTGTGATGTTTTTAAGTTTATTTCATCACTTTTCTCTTTCTAGTCCTATTGTTTTTTAGTTATGAACCTTCTTATTCAATTCAGTTAGCTGTTCTTGCTTTTAGTCATATATTTTCTAGGAAAATTTATGTAAAAGCATATCTATTCAAATTCTTTATCAATGAAAAGGCTTTTACACCTATACTTATCTCCTAATAATGTAGTATTAACTATTGGCTGATTTAATTTTTTTTTTTTAAATTCAATCATAATCCCAGTATCCTAAGGTTCAATTGGATTTTGAGTTAAGACAAAGAATCATGATCTGATACCAAGCTATCACACCCTGCTCCCGCTAGGTTACCAACGGTGTGAGTAGAACACTTACAAATCCTATATCTCTACTAGGATCTCTAATAGCAGTACCTTAACCGTCACAACCACAATACAAACTGAACCTTCTAAATCATTGCAGCAAAATCAAAGTACAAATAAATAAGCAGAATCATATAAATACATTGGGGAAGAACTAATGTTAATTATATCTTACAGAATAAGGTTATTCCTCGTAACATTCATCAAAACATTAGTATAATAATTCACCAAATAATATCCAAAAATATGGCACCAAAAAGACGATAGCTTCACCCTTTGCTCAGGGTACGACAAATGTATAAGTATCGCAAACACAGTTGGGATCGTGCTCCTCAGGCTCTAATGTCTACCAGTCGCCAACATACTCAGCCATACAAGAGGATGTGTCACTGCCCAATGGCATGATAGTACCTGCATCATCATCTAAAAAGCAACACGCGCACCGTGTTAGCTCCAACTAGCTCAGTGAGGGATGGGCTTCATACAAAAACACACACATAGGCCATGATGTAAGAATGATGTAATTCATTTTACTTTAATCAGCTAATATACGATTAAGTCGAGTTTATGCTACTAAGATGCATTAGGTTGTATCCCTGGTCCCAAAAATCGACATTGGTCACCCATCGATACAAACCCTACTCGTGATTAGGAGCCTTCTGGTCTCAAAATGTGACCATCTGTCACCTAGAAAACCATGATAACCCCCTCCTGGTAGTTAAGGCATTGGAATTACCATCGACTAAGTCAGACTAGTTTCTGCCTCTAGAAAAAATCACATCATGCCGCAACAGTGGAATTTCGAAAGGGTTCATTGAACACACCACAATTGGTTTATCCAGCACCCCATTGGCAAGGGAATGCAGCATTGGAAATGAGACCTAACCACAATATGTTACATGCCTTTCATAGTGATACAAGTAGTATGGAATAGGATACTGGAATCACTATCAGTCACATTGCAACCATGCCAAGCTTATCTAGCATATATAAAGTTTAGTATGGGATACATGGTATCAGAATTACCATTGACAACACTGCACACCCATTATCAAGTATGACCATGGCTTACATAGTATCAGAATTACCATCAGCCACACCGTATGTCCATAACCATATCTAACTCTAACACACACACACAACACATGATGCAATCATCCACACTGTGGTCACGATACTGGAATTTCTCTCGGCCACACTAGATATTGTTCACATAATCAAATCATATATATCGTTCAAATTCAATTAAACACATCATATAGTTTAAATATAAAATACATGTAATTAAATTAAATAAACATGATTGGTATATCATGCATACAATTCTAATAGGTTAAAAACACTCCAAAAGAAAGTCATACCACCACTCACCTTGTTAGTTGCTCGGGCAAGTAAAATTCCTAAGTTTAGATACCCAAGTCAAACCCAGCTAGATCACATCAAATTGGGATCGTCTCTCTCCTAGTTGCAAGAGTAAATGGGCATTATTACATGTCAAAAGCATCCATGGGGTTTCTATAGGGATTCCTGTTACACTCGTGCCTTAACTCGGTCGAATTTAGACTTTTATGATAGATCTTAGACTGAAGATATAGAGCACCAATGGGTTTTGGCTTGTGGTAGCTCATTGTAAAAAGGGAAAGAGGATCCCATTTGCTTGTGCATTTCATACTAGTCCAACTGGAGAGGATTCAAACCTTCTGATCCTAAACGATATGTGAATTCCCACTTCTATGTTCGAGTCACGGCACATACCAAAATTATCGGAGGACCATGCCCATAACCTATGGAAATCCCCTATGGGATGACCAAGTGGGGATAGCAAGCAGTAGAGCACTGCAATAACTACTAGAAACAAGGCCATCAGAAACACGTGGGTTGGATCTAGTGACCCTGAATCCGATGGCTTAATGTGCTGATGTATGTGTTCCGATGCCTATAGGCCCCACCACCCGCATCATGGCCTGTCTTGAATGATGTCACACACTCTCCCACACCTTTCCTTATGACTTGTACACCCTATGAGTCCTAAGTAGGTGGGCCCATGTGTCCCGAATGGCAGATTAACCTATATGGACCGGATAAGTGCCAACCAAACAGACCCCAAGTATCCCCACCTACTATAAATAGGAGAAGTGAGATCATTTCTCACTTCTCACTTGTCCAAAACGTGGGAAGGAGAGTAAAGAGGAGGGAAAGGAAGAGAGGAAAGGAGAAGAAGGAAGAGACTCACCATAGCTCATAGCTTCACTTCCTTTTATCGGATCCTTACCGGAGGTAGGTCCCATCTTCCCCTACCACTCTCTTTCCTCATTTCTAGTTTGTGACTTTGAGAAAAGGAGTGAATCACCAGGTTGGAGGGATAAGCCTTGAACCTGGTACCTCCTAGAGGTTGGATGAGTGCATTTCACTCTCTCATGTGATTACCGAGCTCAAACTAAGCCGGGTAAGCTTCGACAACACTTTTGACCAAATGTGTAGTTAGGTTTTCAATCATTTAGTTACCGTATCTCCCAAATGGCTTGGTAGAATTGGGGCTTCTTCGGCTTAAAATGGACATGGGAAGATCCCCTACAAACTATATAGAACAAATCCTGACAATCGGGCCAAAGCCGGAGAACCCCTAAATGTGTGGGCACCTTGCTGTGTTTCCACTAGAAACACCTGCGCTGGATCCGGTGGCATATTTTCTGTGAAATCCCAGCCCTTAGGAGGCCTCTGCTAGGGCCACCGGAAACAAGACTGATATTTTCGATGGAAAATGTCTATTTCTGGTGGTTTCTAATGACACTTGTCGTTCTATCAAAATTGAAAAAATTTGTATTCTTTGGGGTAGCCCTTGTGGGTCCCTCTCCAATGTTTCTGATACGTATTAACGTCCATTTACCCTTATACATAGGACAGAGACAAGCACATACAACGAGACCTAAAGTGAATTGATACCCGATTGACATAGTTGGAACTTCTTCTATCCAAGTACAACCTAGGTGAGGGATGGTTGACTTTATTTTGTGGAGTGTTTCATATTCTTAGAATTGCTCACATGTGCTAGAAATTATGAATACTCTTTAATTTCTAAATGTATATGTGAATCTCATGACATGTTATGTTCATTAAATTATTATGATTATGAAATTGAGAACTATGATATGTGATGTATGTTGAGATGTGTGACGGGATCTGGTGTGCCCGAGGTGGTTCTGGTACCGTGATCGTCGTGTGGATGCTGCATTCATGTATTGTGTATGTGTATTAGATTTAGATATAGTCATAGATTGCACTTTGTGGCCGATAGTGATTCCGGTATTGTTCACTCTGGGACTATACTTGGAAATGGGTATGCTTTGTGGCCAATGGTAATTTTGCTATCACATATCCTATACTCAATTGCTTGTATGCTAGATAGGCTGGGACATGGATGTGTATATCACTATGCAAGGAATGTGGTATATTATGGTTAGGTTACACTCCCTATGCTATGTCCCCTTACCAACAGGAGGTAAGGTGTTGGATAACCCAATTGTGGTATGTTCGATAAACCTTTCCAGAATGCCACTCCCACAATACGATGTGATTGTTACCAGAGGTAGGAAATAGTCTGGCATGGCCAATGGTGAATGTCAAGAAAGGGTTATCAAGGGTTTGCTGGGTGACCAATGGTCGCATTTTGGGACCGACAGACTCCTAATCATGACTAAGGTTTGTATCACTGGGTGACCGATCAGGGATACAACCTAATGTGTCGTAGTAGCATGAACCTGACTTAGTAGCATGTTAGGTGGCTTAATAATCAAATGGATTGCATCAGTCACATCATGGACTATATATTTATTTTCGTACTCATGACATCATGAAATATATGTGAATGTGTGTGCATGAACCACACCCCTCACTAAGCTAGCTGGAGCTCACCCCACGTATATGTTGCTTTTTAGATGAAGATGCAGGTATTGTAGTACCATTAGGCTATGACTCTACTTCCTCCGGACCCAAGTACGGAGTTAGTGACTGGTGGATGCTAGAGGCTGATGAGCATGACCCGGATTGTGCTTGCGACACTTGTGCCTATTCGGCACCTTGAGAGGCTTGGTTGTCTTTTTAATATTTTAATGCCGAATTATGGAATGGTATTCTTTTAAGCTTATTATATATAAGTCATGTAACAAATGTAATTGAATAACTTGGTTATAATTATACGTTATCATTAGATGTTACCCCATTTAAGAAATGTTCCGCTATATTATAATCTGATTCTGCTGTAATTATTCTACGGTTTCATATTGTGTGATTGTGAAGGTTAATGTATTTCTACTAGAGATCTTGGTAGAGGTGTAAGATGGGTGAGCATCTTACTCACACCGTTGGTATCTAGTATGGGAGTGGGGTGTGATAGTTCCCCCCAAAAGTATCAAAAACTGTCAAAATTGATAGTATAGTAGACCCACACGTAGTAGTCACCAGTTGGTGACTGTGTCCAACTGGTGGTGTAAACAAAGGCCAATTTAGACCTCCAAAGTCACTGGTTGGAGTTGGTCCTACCAGTGGGCTCCTACTAATAAGAAGCCCAGAAGTTCAGCAACTTCACGAGGCTTCATCTTGGGTTCAATTACTAGACATTGTTCTTTTCACGCCCCGCCTCCACTTACCTAAAGGCTAGTGACATGGATACGCACATGTGTCCACAATCCATCCAGGATCCATGATGCAGTACCTTAAGTTCAGAAAGCTATAAAATGATTCTACAATCACATAGGTAATAATCAAAATCTACACAACTAGTGTTGTCTAACGATATCTACCATATTTACCAAAAAGAAGGTGTTCACAGTAGAATCAAAATTATAGTTATGCCCCTAGGGCTACATTTGATATGTACACAAAAAGAATAAAAAATGGAAGTTGATACTCTCATCCTCAATGTCCTCCGAATGCACAGTCGTCCCAAAGGTCGCCTCCATAGAGAGTCAGCTCCTCAGCCACAGACTCTGGATGGTTACCTGAATCAACATCTAAAAAGGGGTACAAAAAATGGGGTGAGCTTCCACGAAGCCCAATAAGGGTTACACACAAACAATCACAACAATTTATGCAATACAACAAATATAAATGCCCCAACAAAACCAATATGAATGCAGCTAGATAAATGCAATGACACACACACACACACACACATTCACAACTCATATCATTATGACACATACACATTCACTTCAATAATAGATTTATAATATGCAAAAATGACATGATCATACGCATATGCATCATAACATAAACATTTCATAAAAGTCACATAAAATTCCCTCACCTTGAGTCTTAGATGATGGTGGATAGTCGATGGTCTCGTGTCATGTGGTCCCATCAATTCTTGGTTCTTCTCTTAGAATACATAGGGTTTTTAAGAAAATTAGTCAACTATAGGGGGGGTTTAACCCTAGGGTATATGGCTATTTAAAATGGGTTTAACAACCCCTCTTGGGACGTTCACCAGTTGATGCTTACTGGTGGATGCCTCTCCACCGGTGACCATCAACCAGTGAAGCCAATCTAGGCTGTTCTTTGCCCAAATTTGCTCCACAGATTGGTGGGACCCTTTTTAATGCCTATTGGTGGGTGTAGTTCTGTGGGGATTGTGTATCCCAGCTCAAAACACCCATTTTTCCTTACTTGGGTAGTTTACAAGTAAGGTTTTGGTCTTTATGGGGTTGGTTTATGCGGAGATCACTCTCACACACTCCACCTAGGTTATGTTTAGTATAGTTAGTGGATTAACTAATATGGAGCCACAAGATATACCAAATCCCCAATTTTACAAGTCTAGGTTAACCAAATTTGGGAAAATTCAGTTGGGGTTCATGTAGTGACCACCAATGGCTTATATGGTCACTCCAAGCCACCATTCATGTGTTTAATTTCATTTTTCCCAACCCAATTTTGGGTTTAAATTGTTGGTTATGGAAGATTTGGGAAAGGTTCACCATTTTTAGGGTTTAGTTACCCAAACTTGGGGTTTAAGGTGGGGATTTCATAGGGATGGGTCATGGACTTGAATTGAACCCTTGATCTTGCTAGGGAAAGTTTTCTAAACCAGATCCCCCTCCCAATTTGTAGGTTTAGTGAGTGGGAAGGTGAGATTCAGTTGGGGCGGTTTCCATTAGGTTTAATGGGGGTAGAAAAATGGGAGATAGAGAGAGAGAGGCATGTGACTATGTGGGGAGGGGTGGAGAGAATGGTCTTACCTTACTTGGTAGGAACCCCTTGCTCTTCTTCTCCTTCTCCTCTTGCTCTAACTTGGAAGGTAGAGAGAAATGAATGGCAAAGGCTTCTATTTATAGTCACTTAAGTTGCCTAAGGGTTGTTTGAAAAAATAATGGGTTTCTACCCTTTACCGTTTTAAATTATAATTTGGGACAACGGGCCTACCATGGAGTGTGATGATACATTAATTCATTTCCAATTATGTTGCTCCAATCTTGGGATTGGGTTTGAGTTACACGAGTGCGAGGAGTCAGGCCCCACGACCAAATAACCTAGTTTTGGCCAGTATTCTCATCGGAGGTGTTCACTAATGAAGGCTGAATTAGTTCCCTTTATATGGAAATGGATCTGTAAGTTGAATAGGGCCTTCCCAAGGTATTTCTAGTGTGTGGGATCCACCTCTTGTGAAGGGTTTGACTAACCTTTTCTTCTATGTCTAGAACCCCTTCCAGTTATTGAGGCATGAGTAGCAGGTGCAAATGGGGTCATCCTTCCCTTCCCAAAAAAATACTACTTCTACCCAGTATTTATTGGTGCTGGAGCTCTCCTGCGCCTCATCTATAAAGTTACAAGAGGAAATTTTAGGACACGGGTATAATAGTTTTGTGGGAATCATAAGGG
This sequence comes from Macadamia integrifolia, assembly GCF_013358625.1. Taxonomy (NCBI): domain Eukaryota; kingdom Viridiplantae; phylum Streptophyta; class Magnoliopsida; order Proteales; family Proteaceae; genus Macadamia; species Macadamia integrifolia. The sequence goes on from NC_056567.1 coordinate 14,020,205, forward strand.
GTCTTTTCCCCATTTATCTAAACCCAATTGATCATTTTTCCATCAAGCCGTTTGGGAGTTTTGCAAAATAAATAGCCAAAACCCTAACTTCCCTATTTGGGTTAAAATGACCCCAGAACTTGGGTAGCCCACTTTAAGCTAGGAAAACATGCAGGGGAGTGAATGCACAACACCCTAGCTACCAAAAATCATCAGGGTTGGGGTGGACCCCTCCAACCTAGTGAATCCATGTTTCACTACCTACCCAAAACCCAAATGAGAAGGAAATGGGATTAGAGAAGGTGCATGCTTACCTTTGGTGGCAATAGGCTAGCTTCGAAGCAACTGGGAGCTCCCTTCCGTTCCCTTCCTCTCCTTCTCCTTCTTCTCCTTTCTTTTCCCCTTCTTTGTTTTCCTCTCCCACATTTTGTCTAGGTGAATGGTCATTTCTTCCTTATATAGCTAGTGGCCTTAAGGTCTGTTTACCTACACACTGTGCCGGGACCAAACTGATATAAGGCGATGGTTGGGTCACATGGACCCACCATCTTAGATTCACAAGGTGTGCAAGTAAATAAGAAAGGTTAAATTAAGGCAATTCAGCACAGTAAGGCCCACTGATATATGCACCACCTTAAACTTACTGTGTTAGTCTCATGAGCATCAATATATGCATCATCATTATGCTTTTGAACTTCCACAACTTCATTATTCATGGTTAATCATCATCAAACTCCTCAAAGGTCTACTCTTCTGGATCTATCTATTTAGAGTGGCACTTGCTTATCAATTTTCACATCTAAACTCTCTACCACCTTTCCCAATCTCTTATTTTAGGATCTGTAGGCCTTACTCTTTAGAGAATACCCTAAGAAAATCCCTTCTTTCTCTCTGTCGTCAATCTTTCCAAGATTATCTTCTTTCCTCTTGATGAAGCATCTATATCCAAATACCCTCAGGTATTTCATTATAGCTCTCCTTCCATGCCATAGCTCATATGGAGTCTTGGATCCATTTGGCCTAATCAAGCACCTATTATGGATATGCACTATAGAATATATTATTCATCTCCAGAACCTCCTAGCAACATTATTAATTTCATCAACATTGTCCTTGCCATATCCTAAATTGTCCTTTTTTATTTCCACAATCCCATTTTGTTGGAGGATAAGGGCTACAGAATGTTGAATCCTAATCCCATACTCATGACAAAAGTTGGAAAATAGATTCCAAGTAAACTCGTTCCCTTAGTTAGATCTCAAACACCTAATTGTCCTATCGATTTCATTCTCAACCCTTTTCTTGAAGATCTTGAAACACTCTAAGGCTTTAGTCTTGTCTTTATGGAACATAATAGGTTATCTTAGTATACTCATCTATGAATAGGATGAAGTACCTCTCTCCACCAATTGCCTATGTTCTCACGGGTCCGCACAAATCCATATGGATCAAGTCCAAAGGCTTACTTGAATAATGCTCTTTTGACTTGTATGTGGCCCTAGTCTGTTTTCCCTACAGAAATGGTGCACAAATATGATTTGTTAGAAACTTGATCTTTGGAATATCTTTTACTGCTTTCTTCTTACCCAATTTGGCTAAGTTCTTGAAGTTGAGATGCCCCAAACTCTTATTCCATAGCCAACATTCATCTTCTTGCCCCGTTATACATAAGTCTTTATTTGCTTCTAAAATGTTCTATAAGTTTCCTGCAGCTCTACTCCCTTGTGCCACAATCTTTTATTTTATCGTCTTGATCACACAACCCTCCTTAGTAAACAAAACCTCACTATCATTGTTACAAATTTGACTCACACCGAGCAAGTTGTGCACCAGACCGCTGACATATAGGACATTAATTGACTTAATCTTCCCTCTATCTAACTTAACCATACTTCTGCATTTTATCTTTGCACCATCATTGTTCCCAAAATTGACATATGCATCCTCAATTGAATCCAGACTCAAACTTTCCCCTATCACCTATCATGTGAGTGAACACCCACTATTAAGAATCTGTGGTGATGGCTTGCTATGTACCTTGAAGGTTGTCTAAACAATTAATGACTTGCTCCTTGCTGTCTTATTTGTCATAGTAATAATTTCTCTTGCCTTATATTTAGTACCAATTTATTTTTGTCTCTGACCTTATTTCTGTGGAGAATTATCATTTTGCCTTCTTTTTTCCTACCTATAGTAGGGAAGTTTGGTCCTATAATTTTTGGAAATATGTCCCATCCTATGACACCTATAACACTCCATACTCTCCTTCGCCAATAGAGCAAACTTGTTCTTACTAGTAAATATTGTAGGCTTGGCCTATCTTCTGCAATCTGCCACCTTGTGCGCATAATAGTTACACCCATAGCAGTAATCGTTACACTCATGCCCTAACGTGGTCTAATTTGAACAACTGTGGTAGGTCTTGGACCGAAAGTGGAAAGTACCATCGGGTTTGTCTTATGGCTACCCATTACAAAAGGGGGAGGGATGACCCCACTTGCTTGTGTGCTGCTTGCCAATCCACCTGGAGGGGATTCATGCCTTCTGATCCTAGATGGTAAGTGACCCGACACCCTACACTCGAATCCCCGTATACACCAAAACTGTCGGAAGACCATACTTAAGACCTAGGGTAACTACCCGTGTAAGACCAACTTGTGGACAGCAAGTAGCCAAGACTCATAGCTGTCTTGACCACTGAAAACAGACCACCGAAAGCACCTGAGCCAAGATTTGGTGGGCACTTGTGCTGCTGAAATGGTTTTGATGCCCGTGGACCCCACCACCCATATCGGGAATGACTCTGGATGACCCTGTATACTCTCCCACACTTTCTTAGTGACTTGTATTTCATATGAGTCCAAGGAGATGGGCCCGCGTATCCCGAATCTTACAATAACCTATTAGACCGACTAAGGGCCAACCAAATGGACCTTAGTATGATATTTACTATATAAGTGAGAAATGAGATTCATTTCTCTTTTTCTCACTTGTACAAACTATAGGAGAGGGATGGAAGAGAAGATAAAGGATGGAAAAGGAAGAGAAAGGAAGAAGAAGAAGGGGAAGGACTCACCTTGGCTCTCGACTGCCCGCATCATTACTAGAATCCTTGCTGGAGGTAGGTGTTACTTCTCTTACTACATTTTCTCTCTTCATTTTGACCTAGGATACTTGGACACAAGGTGAATCTTGACCTCCACACCTCCCCAAGCTCGGGGAGTACGTATTTCACCTCCGGGTGTGATTACCGAGCTCAAACCAAGTCTGGTGAGCTCCGGCAACAAGATGGACCAAATGACCATTAGGGTTTAGATTGTTCGATCAATGTATCT